>NC_073313.1:166364301-166447855 GCF_027595985.1 Sorex araneus
CCCTGGAGTTCTACAGTGGGAAGCTGCACCGCGCCTGCTTCACCAACACCTCCGGTGCGGCCCCCGGGACCCCCAGAGCCACCGCCCCGCCCCCTGCACGGCCCCAGTGTCCCGCGTCTGCGCCTCCCCCGGGGGGCTGTTGTTGGGGTGTGTGTGTGGGGGGGGTCACCTTCCCCGCCGCCGTCCTCCCCCGTCACTGTGACCCACTGCAGAGACCCCGGGTGTGGGCGCGGGGGGGGCGGCGCTGAGACCCCCCCCACCGGCTCTGGGGTGGGGGGGCCCCGGGGACATTTATCTTTGCCTTTTCCTCCACTCGAAATTGAGGCTGGGGTGGGGCTGGAGCGACAACACAGCGGGGAGGGCGTTGGCCTGGCACGTGGCCGACCCGGGTTCGATCCTCGGCATCCCCTAGGGTCCCCCGAGCACCGCCAGGAGTGATCCCTGAGTGCAGAGCTAGGAGTCAGCCCTGAGCATCGCCGGGTGGGACCCAAAATGCAAAGAAAAAAAAAGAATTGAGGCTGGGGTGTGCGCCACAGAGACCCCCGCCCCGGGGGGGGGGGCGCAGTTTTATCCTTGCCCGCCCCCAGTCGAGCAGGAAGCCCCCCGGAGAGGCTGAAAGGAGGAGCCCCAAGGCCGGGGTGGGGGCTGCGGGCGGGCCTTCCCGGGCGCGCTCAGCTGGTGATCTCCGCTCCCCTCAACTCCCCCCTGCGCCCACAGGGATCCTGGAAGGGTTCGACCCCCCTCACCCCTGCGGCGTGCAGGGCTGCCCCGCGGGCTACGAGTGCCGGGACTGGATCGGGCCCAACGACGGCATCACGCAGTTCGACAACATCCTGTTCGCCGTGCTCACCGTGTTCCAGTGCATCACCATGGAGGGCTGGACCACCGTGCTCTACAACGTGAGTGCGCGGGGGGGGGGGGGGGGGGGGGGGGGGCGGGCCTGCCCGCGCGGTCACGAGCCGCCTTCGCCCGCCCGCGTGTGGCTTTTGGCGTTCCGTGTCATGTGGTGATGGAGGGACCCCCCACAGTCCCGAGAGAGTCGCTTCCCCGCCCAGGGCCACCCTCGGGTCAGCCAAAGTCCGGCTCAGCCGAGCTCCAGCCTGGTCACATGCTGCCCGCGTGGCCACGCCCCTTCTTGGCCACGCCCTTGATTGGCCACGCCCCTGCTTGGCCCTTGCTTGGCCACGCCCTGTTTGGCCACGCCCTTGCCTTGCCACGGCCCTGCTTGGCCCTTGCTTCGCCACGCCCCTGCTCGGCCACGCCCCTGCTCGGCCACTCTCCGCCCTGGCCACACCCGCCCGTGGCCAGTTTGGCCATGTTCCGGCCCGGTCACTCCCTGGCTGGGCCACCCCTGGCCTTGGCCATCCTTGGGGTCGGCCACAGCCCACCCACCCTTCCTGGGTCCCTGCCCCGGGCAGGCAGGACGGCCCGGCGCGCCCAGGGGCTCCTGCCTTCCTGCGGGCTCTCACCCCCCCCAACACGGGCTTCCTGTCTGACTCCACAGAAGCCCCCCCACCTCGGCCCCCTCCCCTGGGTCCTTGCAGGTCTCCCCCTTGCCTTTCTCGGGCCTGGGTAGGTGCCCCCTGCCCCTCCCCCTGCCCCGCAGGCATGCAGTGAGGCCGTGGTTCCCCCAGTTCAGCCTCTTGCCCTTGGGACCCCTTAGCCAGTACCTGGCCAGTGGAGCCAGTGTCCAGCGGAGGGCAGAGGGGGTGCCGGGCAGTCTTGGCCTCTCCCCCAACAGTGCTCATGAGAACCACGCAGTCCCCAGGGGAGAAGCAGCCTAAGTGAGACCCTGGCGGCTGTTCCGTGTAAGTCAGAAACCGAACAAAAAATGTCATGGGGGGGCGCTGGAGCGAGAGCACAGCGGGGAGGGCGTTGGCCTGGCACGTGGCTGACCCGGGTTCGATTCCCGGCATCCCCTAGGGTCCCCTGAGCACCGCCAGGAGTGATTCCTGAGTGCAGAGCCGGGAGTCAGCCCTGAGCATCGCCGGGTGGGACCCAAAAAGGCAAAAGAAAAAAAAAATGTCATAACGGATTCTGGGCCGACATGGGGACCAGCCTCAGGTCACAGGAAGGTCCTGGGTACAACGGCGAGGTGGCTCCATGGGCCGAGGGCAGGCCAGGGCCCTGGATTCCAGCCTGCCACCACATGGTCCCCCGAGCACCCATGGGAGTGAGCACTGAGCACTGAGTAGTGTCTGAGCACTGTCGAGTACCCCCAAGTAAAAACGTATCGTACTGCTGGGAACCACCCGCACGGCAGAGCCTGGCAAGCTCCCCGTGGCGTCTTCGAAACGCCAAACACAGTCACAACAAGTCTCACCATGGAGACGTGACTGGCGCCCGCTCGAGCCAATCAATGAGCAATGGGATTTCAGAGACAGTGACTGCTGGGGACCATTTCTTGGAGCCTGTGTGGCCCCACGCTTCAGTTCTTTCATTTATTTACTTTTGGCGGTGCTCAGGGAGGACCCCAGGGCCAGGCGCCTGTTGCTCTCAGCGTGCACGCGTCACCCTGACCCCAGCTGTCCTGCAAAGGGCATTGGGGCGTCGCTGCTGCACACACGTTCTCCCTCCTGAATCTCTTTGCCGTCGCTACATTGCATGGTGCACAGTTCGTTCGGCAAGCATCACCAAGGACCCCAGGGCCACCCCCCCCCCCCGACCCTGCCTTCCTGGGCGACACGGTTCCACCCTTCTCCTGGCACCTCTTGTCAGAGCTGCGGGTGCCGGAGATCGGCCCCGGGGCCTTCCTCGCAGGGATGTGGGCCTCAGACGCAAATACCAGCTTTTCCCCAAGCGTGGAGTAACTGAGTCAAATACGTTGACGGGCTCCAAGGAACCAGGGAGAGAGAGAGTAGTTCCTTCCCGGGGTCAGGAGGGACAGACAGTATTTGGTGGAGAAATATGCCCCTCGGGGCTGGAGCCTTAGCACAGCGGGGAGGGCGTTGGCCTTGCACGTGGCCGACCCGGGTTCGATCCCCGGCATCCCCTAGGGTCCCCCGAGCACCGCCAGGAGTGATTCCTGAGTGCAGAGCTGGGAGTCAGCCCTGAGCATCGCTGGATTGACAGAGAGACAGACAGACAGACGTGGGCAGGAGCGACAGCACAGCGGGGAGAGCGTTGGCCTGGCACGCAGCCGACCTGGGTTCGATCCACGGCATCCCCTAGGGTCCCCCGAGCACCGCCAGGAGTGATTCCTGAGCGCAGAGCCAGGAGTCAGCCCTGAGCATCGCCGGGTGTGAGCCAAAATTTAAAAAAAAAAAAAAAGGTAGGAGAGGATTTCCTGACACCCGCCGTCTGTCCGTCTTGGGGTTCGAGTTTCAATCTGTCCAGCCTTTCCCAGGCCGGATGAAACGCCAGCCACCCTCGGCCCCGCCAGACGTGCTTTTGTCTTTGTTTCCCGATTTCTCTCGGAATCTATGAAAGCAGAGAAAACACCCAGGGCGCTGTAGGTTTTTTTTTTTTCTTCCCCTCTCATAATAGATGATTCTGCTCATGTAATTATAGCGATATAAATAATGTACGCGCAGAGGCACAATATTGCTATTAGCAGCTCGGAGCTCGGGGCGGTGGCTTCTGACACTGAGCGAGCACGTCCCCCACTGGCAGAATTAGCCGTCACTTACGCATGTGACTTGCCACTGGGGAACGGCGGAAGAGCCTCCCAAAACCCACTGGGTGGGTGCATAGCACAGATGCCTTAAGAAATAAGAGAGGGGCCGGAGCGATAGTACAGCGGGGAGGGCGTTTGCCTTGCACGCGGCTGACCCGGGTTCTAATCCCAGCATCCCATATGGTCCCCTGAGCACCGCCAGGGGTTCTTTCTGAGTGAAGGGCCAGGAGTAACCCCTGTGCATCACCGGGTGTGACCCAAAAAAAACAAAACAAAACAAAAGAAATAAGAGAGGGGCCGGGCGTTTGCCTTGCACGCGGCCAACCCGGGTTCGATCCCCGGCATCCCATATGGTCCCCCAAGCACTGCCAGGAGTAATTCCTGAGTGCAGAGCCAGGAGTAACCCCTGAGCATCGCTGGGTGTGACCCAAAAAGCAAAAAAAAAAAAAAAAAAAAGAGAGGGGCCGGAGCGACAGCACATCGGGGAGGGCGTTGGCCTGGCACGCGGCGGCCGACCGGGTTCAATCCACGGCATCCCCTAGGGTCCCCCGAGCACCGCCAGGAGTGAGTCCTGAGTGCAGAGCCGGGAGTCAGCCCTGAGCATCGCCGGGTGTGGCTCAAAACCTCCTCCCCTGTCCCCCCCCCGCAAAAAATCTGTGAACTAGGGAGAAAAAAATATGAGAGAAGAACTGCGTGTTGGGGTTGGAGCGAGAGCACAGCGGGGAGGGCGTTTGCCTGGCACGCGGCCGACCCAGGTTCGATCCCCGGCATCCCATAGGGTCCCCCGAGCACCGCCAGGAGTGATTCCTGAGTGCAGAGCCGGGAGTCAGCCCTGAGCATTGCTGGGTGGGACCCAAACGCAACCCCCCACCTAATAATAATAGTAATAATAATAATAATAATAATAATAATAACAACAACAACAACAACAACAAAACAACAATAATGATATAACATTTGGCAGTGGATGGTGTCCAGGAAATCAGGTTCTGGGGTCCAGTCCCGGCCTTGTGCTCTGTCCCCCACTGCTCCGTGCGTCCCTGAGCCTGGCCCTGCCCGCCTGCCCTCTGTGGGGCCCGAGGTGGCATTTGGGGGGCTGCCGTGCCACGTGGCACATCACCCGTGCCCAGGCAGGGGGTTCTGAGCGAGCACGGGGGAGGGGGCAGCCCCGGGGTGTTATATTGGCTTCCGGCCTGTCCCTGACCTCGGGAGGTCAGGTCCAGAGCGTGTGGGCACGCCAAGGGCCGCCTCTGGGCCCGTCGTCGTCGGGATCGACGCGGGGAGGGGGGGAGCGGAAGTTGATGGGGACGGGGCAGCCTGGGCGTTCCCGGCCTGGCTGGGCGCTGGGGAGTGAGTGTGTCAGCTCGCAGATGTCTCGATGGATGGGTGTGTGTGTGTGTGTTTGTGTGTGTCTGTGTCTGTGTGTGTCTGTGTGTCTGTGTCTGTGTCTGTGTGTGTCTCTCTGTGTGTCTGTGTGTGTCTGTGTCTGTGTCTCTGTGTGTGTGTCTGTGTGTGTGTCTCTCTGTGTATGTCTGTGTGTGTCTGTGTCTGTGTGTGTCTGTGTCTCTGTGTGTCTGTGTCTCTGTGTGTGTCTCTGTGTGTGTGTCTCTCTCTGTATGTCTGTGTGTGTCTGTGTCTGTGTGTGTCTGTCTGTGTGTGTGTCTGTGCCTGTGTTTGTGTGTGTGTCTGTGTGTGTCTGTGTCTCTGTGTGTGTCTCTGTGTGTGTCTGTGTCTCTCTGTGTATGTCTGTGTGTGTGTCTGTGTCTGTGTGTGTGTCTGTGTGTGTCTGTGTATGTGTGTCTGTCTGTGTGTCTGTGTGTGTGTCTGTGTCTGTGTGTGTCTGTGTGTGTCTGTGTCTGTGTGTGTCTGTGTCTGTGTGTGTCTGTGTGTGTGTCTGTGTGTGTGTCTGTGTCTGTGTGTGTCTGTGTCTGTGTGTGTCTGTGTGTGTGTGTCTGTGTGTGTCTGTGTCTGTGTGTGTCTGTGTGTGTGTCTGTGTGTGTCTGTGTGGAGGGGTGTGCACTGCACCAGGCTGGTTATTTTGGGGTGGGTGGGCCTCGGTGTCCAGAAACGGAGTCTCTGAGAGGCCGGGTGGCGTCGGAAGTGGGGGGGGGGCGTAGGGGGCAGATTGTGAGTGGGGTGCGGACTCGCCCGCCCCCCCTTCCCAGGAAGGAGCAGCCTGAGGCGTTAATCATCCCCCAGCCCTCGTTCCTCTCTCCCGCTCTAATTAAGTTTCTATTCTCATCTGGAAGCGCCGGCCCCTCCTTCTCGGCCGTGCTGCGGGGGGGGGGGCAGCGTTGGAGGGGGGTGGTCAGTCTCTGGGGAGCCCCCCCCACGGCTGCCCTCAGAGAGGGGCTGTCTATCTCCACCTCCCAGCTGTGGCCTCGAGGGTCGCCACCCGGGTCTGTGTTGTTGCTTCTGGGCCCCTGTGCTTATTTGGGGGGACCCGACCCCAGCCCCCGCCCCAGTCAGCTCCGCCCAGCCTGGCGGCCCGCCCCCCCGCACTCTTGGGGGTCCATCCCCCTCGCTTGTGGGGGGCTCTCTGAAGGAAGAGACGGGAACATGGGCCTCGCACGCTCACTGCTTTCCTGCACGCTGGGTGGGTGCCAGGGGGACCCTCCCTCGCTCCCAGTGGCCCCCTGTGTCCACTCGGTGGCCGGCAGGTGAGGCCAGAGGCTTAGGCGACCAGCACAGTCAGCGCGAGTCTCCAGGGAAGGGGGTGCCCCTGCCCCTTCAGGAGAGAAAGCGAAGGTCCCGTGTCCTGTATCTTTTAGCTGTTTTGGACTTCACCGCGGTCGGTGGCCCTAGGTGAGGCCAGCTAAGGGATGTCAACCCCTCAAACCGTCAAACACCACAGGCAGCTCGGGACTGCCCGCCCCAGGCCCCTGGTCTTGACTGTGCAGAGACCGAGGCTGGTGCAGACCTTGACAGGGCATTCACTCGTTTCCGGTGGATAGCGGTTTCTTCTTTGGGGAAGGGGTCCAGCTGGAGGGAGGAAACGGCCGTCAAGAAAATCACCAAGCTGGGGGGGGGGACCAGAGTGAGAGCACAGCGGGGAGGGCGTTGGCCTGGCACGCGGCCAACCTGGGTTCGATCCTTGACATCCCCTAGGGTCCCCCAAGCACCGCCAGGAGTGATCCCTGAGTGCAGAGCCGGGAGTCAGCCCTGAGCATCACTGGATGTGCTCCCCGCACACACACACACACACACACACACACACACTCACACATACACACACACACACACACACACACAAAAGAGAAATTAAAAAGTCAGAAGCGAAGGGGACCACAGCGGAGGCCCCATGGACGGAGCTCACGGCACGGACGTTGGTCCCCGGGGAGCCCCCAGGCCCTGCTCTCCTTGTTTCTCCGGAACAGGAGACCAGTGGTTGCCTTGGGCCCGGGACCCTGCCCCCCCCCGGGTTTCATGTGAGCTCCAGCACCCAGAAACACAGACCCCCCGCCCAGAGCTCCTCAGCGCCCAGTTCCCAGCAGGGCTCCGCTAGGGGCCTTTGGGGTGTCCCCTCTGGCTGAGCCAGTCTAAACTGGACCCGGTAGTCACCTGCCCCCTCCTTCTGGCTGCTTCTGCTCTTCCTGCTGCCATCTTGTCCCGCCAGGCAGCGAATGGCCAGGGGGTAATGGGGACTTGCTCTGTCCACCTGCCCTGGGGGTCTTGGCTTGGCAGCCACAACACACAAGCTTCAGGTTTTTTTTGTTTTTTCTTTTGGTCCCGCCCTGCGATGCTCAGGGCTGACTCCTGGCTCTGCACTCAGGAATCACTCCTGGCGGTGCTTGGGGGACCCTATGGGATGCTGGGGATCGAACCCGGGTCGGCCGCGTGCCAGGCCAATGCCCTCCCCGCTGTGCTGTGGCTCTGGCCCAGAAGCTGCAGTTACAGCACATGGTGCTCCAGGAGGCTGGACCTTGCCTCGATTCTGCCCGTGCTTAGCTGGGCCCTGGGCCTTTCTCTTCAGAGGTGCAGCCGCGGGCCGTCGGCCCAGGCCCTGCCCCAGGCGCTGCGTAGACCTGCAGGGCTCCAGCTGGACTCCACGATGCTGTGGTCTGTAGGGAATCCGCCCGCCCCCCGAGAGATGGCGCCGGCGAGCCTGGGCTTGTGTCTCGCGTGCTTGTGGAGGGGCTGTGTGGCCGAGGAGACACGTGTGGGGCCTGTCACTGGACTGTGCCCCTGACGGTCACTGCTGGCTCCGTGGCCATTGTACTGGGCGCCCTGGTGACCAGAGGGAGCGTTCTGGAATGTATTTTCTGGAAGGTGCATTCCAGAGCAGCCAACCCAGAGTGTGCGTTCCAGATTATAAATCCCAGAAAGTGCACCCCAGAGCATATGTTCCAGAGCAGATATCTGAGTATACATTCTAGATGTATATTCGAGAGTGTGTATTCCAGAGTTTGTGTTTTAGGTGCATATTCTAGAGCTCATATTCCAGAGCCTGGGTTCTAAGTGCATATTCTATAGTGCATGCATTGCGGAGTGTTTTCAAGGTGCGTATTCTAGAGCACACATTCTAGAGTTTGTTCTAGGTGCATATTCTATAGCGTGTTCTAGCGCACACATTCTAATTTTGTTCTAGGTGCATATTCTAGAGCATGCATTTGAGGTTGTGTTCTAGGTGCATATTCTAGAGCATGCATTCCGGAGTGTGTTCTAGGTGTGTATTCTAGAGCACATGTTCTAAAAGTTTGTTCTAGGTTCATATTCTAGAGTGTGCATCCCAGAGCTTGTGTTCTAAGTGCATATTCTAGAGTGTGAATTTCAGAGTTTTATGTTCTAGGTGCGTATTCTAGAGCGTGCATTCCAGAGCCTGGGCATGTGTCTCGCCTGCTTGTGGAGGGGCTGTGTGGCCGAGAGACATGCGCGGGGCCTGTCACTGGACTGTCGCTGGATTGTGTTCTAGGTGCATATTCTAAAGTGTTAATTCCAGAGTTTATGTTCTACGTGCATATTCTAGAGCCCACATTCCAGAGCTGTGTTCAAGGTGCATATTCTACAGCATGCATTCCGGAGTGTGTTCTATGTGTGTATTCTAGAGCACACATTCTAGAGTTTGTTCTAGGTGCATATTCTAGAGGGTGCATTCCAGAGCTTGTGTTCTAGGTGTATATTCTAGAGCTTGCATTCCAGAGCTTGTGTTCTAGATGCATATTCTAGAGTGTGAATTCCAGAGTTTTATGTTCTAGGTATGTATTCTAGAGCTCGCATTCCAGAGCTTGGGTTTTAGGTGTATAGTCTAGAGCTTGCATTCCAGAGCTTGTTCTAGGCACATACTCTAGAGTGTGCATTCCAGAATTTGTGTTCTAATTGCATGTTCTTGAGCTCCCATTCCAGAGCTTGTGTTCTAGGTGTATATTCTAGATGTGCATTCCAGGGTGTGTTTTAGGTGTGCTCTCCAGAGTTTGTGTTCTAGGTGCTTGTCCTAGAGTGCAGATTCCCGGAGTTTGTGATCCGGAATGTATGTCCTGAGTGTGTGATCCAGGATGTACCTTTCAGAATATGAGCCATGCAGAGCGTGTTGTCCAAACTGTGCATTTTTGGGCCATGCATTCCAGAACGAGCTTTCTAGAAAGTGCCTTCTGGGACCTGGCTGCACAGAACCACATCTTGACATGAAAAACTGGCTCCTGCGGCCTCAAACCCTCCCGGGGGCATCCTCTGTGGCACTGGGCAAACTGACAGAACCCACTTGGGCTTGGGATTCGATGACGCCACAACCCCCCCCCCCTCGGGCTCACGTTAGCAAGAGCAGCAGTGGGTCACCACGGGGGCCATGAGGCACCTTGACATGAGAGGAGCCCGCTGGGGTCTCTGCGGGGGACATGGGGGGGGCTGCATTTTCAAGGGTGTCGTATGTGTGTCACCTCCATCCAGGCTCTGAGCCTGGAGCCAGGGCACGGCCTGAGCACCACTGGGGAGAATTTGAAGAAGGGAACTTCCTAACGGAGAAGGAAGATCTCCGCCTCAGGAGGCGTCTGTTCAGGGAGTTGCAATGGGGTGTTTGCTTGGCCAGGCACACCGCGACCATTCATGGCGGGGAACAAGGAGGCATAAATATCAGTGGGTCCCAGCTAGGTCAGCACCCAGAGCCTTAACCAAGCCCGGGGCACCACTGCAAACTCTTCAGGACTTGGCTTCAAGCCCAAGCAATGCGGGGACACACGCCGATGGGAGTCTCCTCAAATCAGCATTTGGAATGGAGCATAGCACAGTGGGGACAGCATTGGCCTTGCACACGGCCAACCCGGGTTCAATCCCCGGCATCCCATAGGGTCCCCCTGAGCACCGCCAGGAGCGATTTCTGAGTGCAGAGCCAGGAGTCAGCCCCGAGCATCGCCAGGTGGGGCCCAAAAAGCAAAAAAAAAAAAAAAAAAAAAGCATTTTTCCAGCTTAGAACAGGGTAGTTCGTCCCCAAGGAGATGAGGACCTTTTAAAACGTCCCACCCACGAGCCAAAGCATCTCTTGCAAGCGCATTCTCTAAATCCGTCGTAAAACCAAAGATCCATGTAGTGGCTTTCTGTCCTGACAATATCCGCGGGGCTGTTTCAGGCCAGGGATGACCAGGGCGACAGCTGGCGGCACACATTTTCCTGGCGCGTGGCACAGGCTGAGGGGTAGGTGGAAGTAGCCACGAACCACCCGCATTTCTGAATTAAGGAGCCCCGACAGACCATCTCACCCATTTCACAGAAGGGAAAGTTGAGCCCTGGGCCTGTGCTCTGTAGCTGACTCTGGTCAGTGGCACCTGTCGAGGGGCCAGCGGCTGAGTGAGCGGGTGGGTTTTGAGGCATCAGGCCAACTGCAGCAGGATCAGAGGACATTTGGTTTGAGGGGGAGAGGGGCAGTTCTATGGAGAGAATGTTCCAGAATGGGATCACTCTCCTTTAGGGGTAGCCTTGAGTGTTTTAGGTCCCGGGAGCGTTTTCTGAGATGTGCTGTGTGTGGGTTTGGAATTTAGGGTCCTCCTGGCTGGCTTATCACTTTCTTTTTTGGGGAGGGGCACACCCGGCGATGCTCAGGGCTGACTCCTGGCTCTGTGCTCAGGGATCACTCTTGGTGGGGCTTCGGGGTGCTGGGTATCGAACCTCAGTCAGCTGCGAGGCAGGTGCCCTAACCACTGGACTATCTCTCTGGCCCCCAGATGTTGATATCTTTTTGTTTTGCGTTTTGTTTTTGGCTCTTTGGGGTCATGGTTGGAGATGCTCAGGGCTGACTCCTGGCTCTGTGCTCAGGGATCACTCCGGGTATCAAACCTCAGTCAGCTGCGAGGCAGGTGTCCTAACCACTGGACTATCTCTCTGGCCCCCGGATGTTGATATATTTTTGTTTTGCGTTTTGTTTTTGGCTCTTTGGGGTCATGCTTGGCGATGCTCAGGGCTGACTCCTGGCTCTACACTCAGGGATCACTCCTGGCGGTGCTCAGGGGACCCTCTGGGATGCCGGGGATCGAACCCAGGTCGGCCGCATGCAAGGCGAGCTCTGGCCCTCCCTGCTGGACTGCCACTCTGCCCCCAGCTAACTCATCGCTTTCTGGGAGACTGGATTGGACCGGAAGTCTCAGGCTCGTCAGTGGTCCAGCTGAACCATCTCTGGCCCCGAGGGGACTCCACATCTCCTCGGCCACCGCCAGGGTCTCTCCCTGCAGGACCCAGCAGGTGACTTCTGGCTTAGGAGAGCGGGGGCAGGGTGAGGTCGGGAGGAGGAATGGGCGTGAGGGCAGAGGGGGACAGTGTGCCTGCTAGGGTCCCAGTGCCTTGACCCCCTCCACTGCCCAGAACGTCTCTTGCTCTTTAAATTTTTTTTTTAACGAATCACCGTCAGATGCAATTACAGATTTACAAACTTCCGTGCTTACGTTTCAGTCACACAGTGATCGAGCACCCACCCTGCACCCGTGCCCATTCTGCACCACTGACGTTCCCAGTACCCCTCCTGCCACCCCCATCCCTCTACCCCCCGCCTCTGTGGCAGGCACCTTCCCTCTTTGTCTCTCCTTTTGGGTGTCATGGTTTGCAATACAGGTACTAGCAGCCATTATGTCCGGTCCGTAGCCTACTTTCAGCGCGCATCTCCCATCCCGGGTGAGCCCTCCGAGCATCCTTCACTCAGTGCTCCCTTCTCCATCCCAGCCGCCTTTTCCCCCAGCACGTGAAGCCGGCTTCCGAGCCGTGGGGCCACCCTCCTGGTCCTGATCTCGACTGTCCTTGGGTGCCAGTCTCCCGTGATGCGACTTTATTTCCCACCAATGAGTACAGCCCCTTCTGTGTCTGTCCCTCTCGCTCCTTTGAGTCTGGCAACCCGTTGCCCATTTGCTGGAGGTGCGTTTGGTCAATCAATGCTAAGAGAACAGAGAAAAGAAGTTCGTAGGGAGGGGGCGGGGCGGGGAGCGAGAAGAGAGGCAGCATCAGCGGGGATGATGGGAGCGGCTTGGGGGTAGGAGGAAGGGGGAGAGCAGAGGCGGTTGGTGCCAGATTGGAGGGGGAGAGAGAAGGGTGGGGGGGGTGCTGGGACACACAGGGCGGGGCGGGCAGGAGTTGGTGCTACCTGGCAGCGCGTGTGCGGTTTGTAAGTTAATTGCTAGCACACCAACAGATTGCGAGCACCGGCTCTCTCTGACCCAGCTCTGCGTTCCGTTCTTTTGTGTTATTGTTGTGTGTGTGTGTGTGTGTGTGGTGGCAGGGCGTGGGTGCGAGCGACGGTCCAAATGGTACTCGAGGGGTCTGCTTGGCAGTCCTCAGCCCCGTGGGCTCGTCAGAGGGAGGCGGTGAGGGCCAGGGAACCAATCGGAGCCCTGGGCCCTGCCCTCGCTCCCTTCCGGCAGGTGCCGCGGTTACATCAGCGTCTCAAGCCCTAGAATCCAGACAGGTGCAGACCACAGGCCTCAAAAAAAGGCCCAAGAACCCGGTTCCAAACCACAGCCCCGACCCCACCTCCCCAGAAGCTCAGCTGTGTGTGCTTAACAGCACGCAGCTGGTACCCAAAACTCCAGGTGGTCCTCGGGATGCTCAGATTGCCAGCAGCTGCGCTGATTGGCTGCGGCGGGGACACTGGGGGCGGGGCCGCCCCCGGGCCCCGCCCACACCCCCTTCTTCCTCCGGGGCCCTGCTGGAGGCTGGGGGCGGCTGGGGAAATGGGGCGTGTGCAAGGTGCCCTGTGACCCCAGCAAGACCCTCACGGGCTCCCGGGTCCTCGCTGGGTCTCCGGTGACCCAGTTCAAGGCTGGCCGAGAGCTCCCCAGGTAGCCGAGGTAAGGCAGGCCGTTGCCTACAGGTTTTATCCGTTAATATTCGCGCTGGGTGTTTCAATCCATCTGGGTGAGTCTTTGTGAATAATGCGAGTAGGAGTTTGGGGAGGAGGGGGGGGCTTTTTTGGTCTATTTTTTTATGTTTTTTTTTTTCTCCACTTTTCCTCCTGTTTGCCTCCTGGGCTGCGTTTTGCCGGCTACTTGACCGAGAAACTGTTTATCCGAAAACTTGTTTCTGTGACCGTCGTCCTCACCCGGGGTGCCGGGGCTCAGGACCTGCTGCGGGCTCAGTTCTTCCGTTCCCAAGGGTCTGTCTCTGCCTGCCCCACTTCTCAGCCGTAATAACACTCTAACCGGTTCTGACACGTGCTAATGCAGTTCCCTCAACTTCGTCTCCCCCACTCCAACTTTGGCGTCACCCACCCCCCTCCCCGCCCCCCCAGCCAATTTCCATTTGTTTTGATTTTAGAATCAGTGCCTGCTGGGGTCTCCTTTTTTCCCCCTTCTTTTTTTTAAAAAAATTATTTTTTAAAAATTGAATCACAGTGAAATGTACAGTTACAAGGTTGTTCAGGGTTGGGCTTCAGTCGTGTAATGTTCCGACACCCGTCCCTTCACCAGGACACATTTCCCACCACCAGTGTCCCCAGTTTCCTTCCCGCAGACACCCCCACCCCTGCCTCTGTGATCTATGGCTCCTCCTCCTCTTTCTCCTCCTCCTCTTCTTCCTTTTCTTCCTCTTCTCCTCTTCATCTTCCCTTCTTCCTCTTCCTCTTCTTCTCCTCCTCTTCCTCCTCCTCCTCTTCCTCTCTTCTCTTCCTCCTCCTCTTCCTCTCTTCTCTTCCTCCCTTCTCCTCCTCTTCCTCCTCTTCCTCTCTTCTCGTCCTCCTCCTCTTCCTCTCTTCTTCTTCTCCTCTTCCTCCTCCTCCTCTTCCTCTCTTCTTCTCCTCTTCTCCTCCTCCTCCTCCTTCCTCTCTTCTTCTTCTTGTTCTTGTTCTTTCTTCTTGTTCTTCTTGTTCTTTCTTCTTGTTCTTTTTGTTCTTCTTCCTTCTTCCTCCTTTCTCCTTCTTCCTCCTTCTTCCTCCTTCCTTCTTCCTCCTTCCTCTTTCTTCTTCTTCCTTCTTTCTTCTCCTCTGTCCTCTCCTCCTCCTTCCCTTTCTCTCCCTCTTTCTCTCTCTCCCTCCTCCTCTCTCTCTCTTTCTCTCTTTCTCCCTTTCTCCTTTTCTCCCTTTGGAGATTATGGTTTGCAATACCGATACTGGTCTCTCACCACCAGTAAATACAGCTGTGTTTGGCGTAGCTGTCTGATTCGGTCAGGATTTTGTTGCCTTCAATTGTTTTCAAGCATGCTGGTACTCTCTGTTAGCATGAGAGTATCGATTTCTTAAGCCAAGCTTGTAGTCGGCTATCTTGCAAAAGGGTTTTTTTCTTTAGTTTTGTTTTCTGTCTTTTTAATGTCTTGGAGCTCTCTGGGTTTTTGACGTACTTAGTCACGCTGCTGAAAATATGTTGCTCTTTCTTTTTACTCTTTATCTTTCTTATTTCAGTGGCTAGGCCCTCTGAGTACAACTTTAATCACTGTAGCACTGTCATCCCATTGCTCATCGATTGGCTCGAGGGGGCACTAATAATGTCTCCACAGTGAGACTTGTGACTGTGTTTGGCATATCGGATATTGCCAGGCTCTGCCATGTGGGCGGGATCCTCTCAGTAGCTTGCCGGGCTCTAGAGGGACGGAGGGACGGAGGAATCGAACCCGGGTCGGCCGCATGCAAGGCCAACGCCCTCCCCGCTGTGCTATCACTCCAGCCTTTTAATAGAGATGGTAAAAGTGAAAGGTGTTTGATTTTGTTTGGGAACCACACCCGGCGATGCTCAGGGCTGACTCCTGGCTCTGCACTCAGGAATCACTCCTGGCGGTGCTCGGGGACCCTATGGGATGCTGGGTATCGAACCCGCGTCAGCCGCGTGCAAGGCAAACGCCCTCCTTGTTGTCCTATCACCCCGGCCAAGACCGTCTCCCTTGTTCCTGCTGGCCCAGAGCGGGGTTAACCTCCGGGGCCTCCCCTCTCTCTGGGCAGGGTCTCCCTCAGTCTCTCCTTCTCCCCAGCTGCCTGGTGCAGCTGTGGGAGCACCCGAGGGCTGAGCCCACCCTCTCCCCTCGCGGGGTGAGTCAGCCCCGTCACCCCAGCGGGGAAGGGGCGCGGCCGCATCGCCGTGACAGCTCTGGCAGGTGTGCCTCACCCCGCTAATGACACGTCTCCGTCACCCGTGCCACCTGTGCCGCACGCAGCCATGTGCCACGTGCCGAGAGGGGGGTGGGGGGTGGAGGGCGGCCGGCACGTGCACTCGGGCGCGCCCCTGACTTCTCTCCGGGTTCACTCACCGCCCCGTGACGCCGGCAGGCACAGGGTCCTCGCACCCACCCCTGCCTCGGGCCAGCGGGGGGGGGCGGTCACACAGAACTCTCAGGGGGTTCTGCAGCTGTGAAGGTGTATGCTCGGCCCGCGTGCAGAACCAGAACTGCCGCTCCTGGCCCATGGCCGGGCACTCGGGAGCACCCTGCTCTCCTCCGGGTGCAGGCGGCTGGCACTGCCCTATTTTTTCCCTCTCCTTTTTGGGTCCCACCCGGCGATGCTCAGGGCTGACTCCCGGCTCTGCACTCAGGAATCACTCCTGGCAGTGCTCGGGGGACCCTATGGGATGCCGGGGATCGAACCCAGGTCAGCTGCGTGCAAGGCAAACGCCCTCCCCGCTGTGCTATTGCTCTAGCCCCTAAATCTTAAAAAAAAAAATTTTTTTTTTTTTGCTTTTCTGGGTCCCACCCAGCGATGCTCAGGGCTGACTCCCGGCTCTGCACTCAGGAATCACTCCTGGCGGTGCTTGGGGGACCCTAGGGGATGCCGGGGATCGAACCCAGGTCAGCCGCGTGCCAGGCCAACGCCCTCCCCGCTGTGCTATCGCTCTGTCCGGCCCCTGGCACTGCCCTTTGCCTGTCCCTGCACAGTGTCCAGGCAGGCTGGCTCCCACGGCCCCACGCAGAGCCGGTTGGCGTGGCTGCAAGCGGGGCTGGTTTGCAGAGTCCCCATGCCCGCCTGCAGGCACTGATCCACGGCTCTCGCAGATATTAGGACTTAGTGCTTCCAGGTGGCAGGTGCTGGCAGGCCGAGAGAGAGAGGGGAGAGAGAGAGGGGACAGGGGGAAGAGGGGAGAGAGAGGGAGAGAGAGAGGGGAGAGGGAGAGAGAGGGAGAGAGAGGGAGAGAGAGGGAGAGAGAGGGAGAGAGAGGGAGAGAGAGGGAGAGAGAGAGAGAAAGAGTGTGTGTGTGTCTGTGTGTGTCTGTGTGTGTGTGTGTGTCTGTCTGTGTCCGAGCAGTCAGAAAAGGCGCCTTCGTTCGGGAGCTGGGGCTGGAGGGAGGGAGGGACGTGATTCAGAGGAAGCAGGGCACTGGGCCATCCCCGTGGGCGTACCGGGGACTGGACCGACCTCACTCGGAACTGCATTGGCGGATGGGGGCAAGCAAGCACCTAGGGGGGAGGTCCCGTCGGGGTGGGGGATGGGGTCTCACACCCAGCTGCCCGGCTACTGCTCATTTGCCTGCCTTGGAGTTTGCTTTTTTGCTCTGGCTTTGGGGCCGTACCCTCTCGCTGGCTCCTCCTGGCTCCGTGCTCAGGGATCGCGCGTGGGACTCGAACCCGGGTCGACGGCATGCGGGACGGGGCCCTGCCCCTCCTGGCTGCCCTTTCCCTCCGGCCCCGCCCTTGGCCGGCTGTTTGACCATCACCAGAGTGGAGAGTCACCAGAGTGGACGGGGGGGGGGGGGGGGTCGGGGTCTGGGACTCTGACCCCTGCCTGGAGCGGCCAGTCTCCGGCTTGAAGAGGCAGGATTAGAGGACGGGGGGAGGGCACTTCCCAGCGTGTTCTAGAAAGATCACTGGGCTGCCGAGGGAAAGGAAACGGGCAGAGGGGAGGCGGGACGGGGCGCCTTGGGACTGGGCTCGTAGAAAGGCGGAGAATCTTCCCCAGCACCGAGCCGCGGGTGGGCGTGCCCCGGCCAGTTCACCGGCTCTATTGCGTTCAGCTGTCCCCAGGCCCCTCTGGCTGAGCCACCTGAGGGGGCGGCTGGTGACCAGCCCGGCCCAGGGACACACAGAGGGCCGAGGGGAAAGGGGCCCAGCAGGGAGAAACCCAGAGAAGACCCCCCACCCCACCCCCACACCACAGTCTGCCCCTCAGTTGTTCAAAGCATCGTCTCGGGGCTGGAGCGATAGCACAGCGGGGAGGGCATTGGCCTGGCACGTGCCGACCCGGGTTCGATTCCCAGCATCCCATAGGGTCCCCCGAGCACTGCCAGGAGTGATTCCTGAGTGCAGAGCCAGGAGTCAGCCCTGAGCATCACTGGGTGGGACCCAAAGAGCAAAAAAAAAAAAAGCAGAAAGAGACTTAGGAATCACGGGGCCAGCCAGCGTGGGTGATACCCAGTAATACTCCCTGTGTGCACTTGTGTGTATGTGTGTATATGTGTGTACATGGGTATGTAGGTGTGTATGTGTGTGCGTGGGTGTGTGTAAGTGTATATATGTGTATATATGTGTGTATGTGTATACATATGTTTGTGTGTATGTGTATGCGTGTATGTATATGTATGTGTGTATGTGTATCTATGTGTGTGTATATGTGTGTATGTATATGTGTATGTGTGTATATGTGTATACATATGCTTGTGTGTATGTGTATCTGTATATGTGTATGTGTGTGTATGTGTGAATATGTGTGTCTGCGGGGGAGGGGAGGTCACTGACCTTGACCTTGGAGGGAGAGTCAGTGGCTGATGCCATGAAAGAGGAACTTGGGGCCGAGGGGCCCATCCCCGGGGCCTGGACATTGCCATGTGGGCGGTGTGAAGGCTCAGGAACACGGGGGTCCGTGAGCCCGGCCTGCGGGCAGAGGGCAGGGGTGCAGGGCGCCCTGGGGCGGGGTTGGGGCTGGGTGTCAGAAGGGGCGGGGCTGGGTGTCAGAAGGGGCGGGGCTGGGTGTCAGAAGGGGCGGGGCTGGTGTCAGAAGGGGCGGGGCTGGGGAAGGACGTTCCTGGGCCATAGGGTCCCCGGGGAACCGGAGGAAGGTCCCGGTTGCCATGGCGCCTCGGGGGGGGGGAGAGGTCAAGCCCTCTGGGGGATGGTGCCACAGGCGTCTCAGGGTTTCCCCGCGTCGTCTTGCTGACCCACCTCTGCGTCCGTTCCCGCCCAGCCCCCACCCCTGCGACTGCTCCTCCCTCTCTCTCTGCTGAGCCAGCGAAGCCCCTTCCCTGCCCACCCTGAGCCGTGCCCGAGACTCAGGGTCGCGGGGCCACCCGCGGGGTCCCACTGGCCAAGAAGGAACCAAACCCCGGGGGCCGGAGTGAGAGCACAGCGGGGAGGGCGCTGGCCTGGCACGCGGCCGACCCGGGTTTGATCCCCGGCATCCCATAGGGACCCCCGAGCACCGTCAGGAGTGATTCCTGAGCACAGAGCCGGGAGTCAGTCCTGAGCACAGAGCCGGGAGTCAGCCCTGAGCACCGCCGGGTGGGACCCAAAAAAAGCAAAAAAAAACAAACAGGAAACCAAACCCCAGCCCGGCGGTCACACCTGCCAGGGGTCTGGCAGCAGTGGGCGTCCGCCTGGCTCCAGGGAAGGCCCCTCCAAGGACCCCTCTAAGGGGGTGCATGAGACTGGGTTTGTGGGCGCGGGGGGGGCTCTGTTGCTGCAGAACAGGCTCCCCAGCGCTAGATAGTTCTAGAAGGCTCTGGAGACACCCGCCCCCCTCCGTGGCTCATAGCCTGTGGCCTCCCCGGAGTCCAGCCACCGGTTCCTGAAAGTTCCTTCTGGAATCTCGGAGCTTGAGGGCTGCGGGGTCGAGTGTGGTCACGTGAGATCCAATGTCATCCTACTCTTTTAATCTTTTTTCTTTTTTGGGTCCCACCCGGCGATGCTCAGGGCTGACTCCTGGCTCTGTGCTCAGGAATCACTCTTGGCGGTGCTCGGGGGACCCTAGGGGATGCCGGGGATCGAACCCGGGTCAGCCGCGTGCAAGGCAAGTGTCCACCCCGCTGTGCTGTCGCTCTGGCCCTGACATCACTGAGGGCTGCAGAGTGCTCCCGGGACCTCTGACCTGGGGTCAGAGGTCATCTAAGGCACAGCCCATCCACACCTGCAGCTGATCCTGGATCAAGCTGTGGCCCTGCAGAAGGGCCCCCTCCCCTCCCACCCATGCCTGGGCAGGGCTGGGGTGGCCCTGGGGTCTCCAAGTACCACATCCTCAGGCCCTTGCATGAAAATCACTGACCTACTCGGCCGAGAATCACCTCCCCGCACAGAAGCAGAAAAGGCAAATAACCCAAATAAAATAATAAAATCCCAGGTCCTAGGTTCTCCGGACCACCTCGGGGGTCTGTGAAACTGGGGCTGCCTGCCTGCAAGGCGGGATGTGCGCTAACCACTGCACTCCCTTTCTGGCCCCCGGAGATGGTGTTGCAGAGGGCCCAGGAGTCGGAAGCGCTTGGTGACTGTGGTTACTCTCTCCCACCTGCTCTGGGCCGTGACCCCCACTGGCCGCCCCTACGCAGTGAATTTTTTTGGGGGGGGGGTGTCACCCGTTCCTCTGGCCTCAGCTCATGCGTCACTTCAGTGGGTGCCAGCGCGTCCCTGTCCCCCCATCTTGGGTCACTGCACCAAGCATGTCCCCTCCACTTGTCTCTCGTCCCCAAAGGTGCGGCCGGTCACTTTCTCAGTGGCCACGCCCAAGACCAGCTTTGGTCTGCGGGTGTCGGGGGTGTGGGTGGTGTAGACGGAACTACAAGGTTTGGGCTGTCCTGGGCCTTAGGGCCAGCCGCCCCCTCCCCAGCCCCCACTGGCCTCTCTCGCCCACTGTCCCCCGCAGGGGACAGAGGCAGGAAAGGCACACGGCTGATCCGTTCATTTCCCAGCAGCCGAGCACTGAGCCGGGAGTAATCCCTGAGCACAGCTGGGAGTGTGCTGTAAACCCCCGCCTGACGGCTGCACTTTGCCCCCGTCCAAATTCTCCTTTTTCCTCTCCTCTGTCCCCAAATAAAACACGGAGGTGACCGCGTGCCCAAGAGTGCAAAGCCGTGTGTGGGGGAGCTGGGGGGGGGGGGTCCGTGCCCTCCAAGCCGCTCTCTGACAGTGCTCGGGCCCGGTGGCGTCCCGGGGCCACGGCGTTCCCGGGACTCAGGGCTGGAGCCGCGCAGCCCCCTCGAGGAACGTTCAACCGCCATGAACCCGCCCTCTCGCTCCATCTGTCAGCCGCGAGCGTTTCCTCCCGTCCTGACTAAAAAAGGATTTTCTCCTGGCAGGCACGCAGGTCTGGGGCCTGCTCAGCGCCAGCCCCGGCCGCAGGGCCCAGAACGTTCCGCAGGGGGGGCCCGTGGGCCCAGGAGAGGGGCTGGGACCCCAGCAGCCCCGGAGCCCTCCAAGGCCGGCTGGCCCCAATATTCCGCCCCAACCCCAGTGCCCTTGCGCGACAGCCATGCTGGCTGGGGGGTGGGGGGGAGGGGAAGGGAGGGAGAGAGGAAGAAGGAGGGAAGGAAGGAAGGAGAGAAGGGAGGGAGGGAGGAAGGAGGCAGGGAGGGAGAGAAAGAATGAAAAGGAAGGGAGGGAGGAAGGAAGAGGAAGGAAAGAAGAAGGGAAGGAAGAGAAGGTGGAAGGAAGGAGGGAAGGGGGAAGAGGAAGGGAGGGAGGGAGGAAGGAAGGGGGGAAGGAGGGAGGGAGGGAAGGAAGGAAAGAAGGAAGGGGAAGGGAGGGAGGAAGCAAGGGAGGAAACGAGGGAGGAGGGGAGGGAGGGAGGGAAGTAAGGAGGCAAGGAAGGAAGGGAGGAAAGGAGGGAGGAAGGGAGGAAAGGAGGGAGGGAGGGTAGGAAGGAAGGAAGAAAAAGAAGGAAGAGAGGAGGGAGGGAAGGAAGGAAAAAAGGAAAGGGAGGAAGAAAGGAAGAGGCATGAAGGAAAGGGAAGGAGGAAGGGAGGAAGCAAGGGAGGAAACGGAGGAGGAAGGGGGGAGGGAAGTAAGGAGGGAGGGAAGTAAGGAGGCAAGGAAGGAAGGAAGGAAGGAGGGAGTAAGGAAGGATGGGAGGAAAGGAGGAAGGAAGGAGAGAGGGAAGGAAGGAGAAGGGAGGAAAGAAGAGAAGGTGGAAGGAAGGAGGGAGAAAAGGAGGGAGGGAGGAAGCGAGGGAAGAGGAGGGGAGGGAAGAGGAGGGGAAGGGAGGGAGGGAGGGAGGTAAGGCCAGGAAGGAAGGAGGGAGGAAGGAAGGAGAGCGGGAAGGAAGGAGAAGGGAGGAAGGAGAGAAGGTGGAAGGAAGGAGGGAGGAAGGGAGGGAGGGAGGAAAGGGAGGGAGAAGGAGGGAAAGGAGGGAGGGAGGAGGAGGGAGGGAGGGGGCGGGCACCCGTGCTGACGTCCCTTCCGCGGGCCGCGTGGGGCCTGGGGTCCTGTGGACGGTGTCGGCAGGGTGGGCTGCCAGTGACTCCCCTGCCGGCCTCTCCTGGGCGCGTGCAGGGGGGGGACCCGGGGCGGGCCCCACAGCCCTCTGCCTGGGCCCGCGGGCTCCCCCTGCTGGCTGGGCCGGGCGCTGGTGTGTCTTGGGCGCTCCTGGGCAGGGAGGGTGAGAGGCAGCCCGGGGGGGGGGGGGGGGTCTGGGTGGGGGCCGGGCTGGGGTCCGAGGACCCTGGTTCCGCCGGGGGGGCCCAGGGGCTCTGCACAGCCAGGGCCTGTCTGCTGGGGCCAGAGTGTGTCTCCGTGCGTGCGGGTGGGGCCCAGCCTCGCAGTGCGGGGTCGGGGCTGAGTGTGGGACTTGGGGCATGTTCGTGGCAGGCGTGGATCATGGCTGCGTGCAGGGCCCTGAGTTTCCTGGATTGTGTGGCCGTGGCCGTGTGTGGCTCTCTGAGTGCGTCCGTGGGTTGTGTGTCCATGGCCGTGTGTGGCTCTGTGTGTCCGTGAGTTGTGTGTCCGTGTCTGTGTGTGGGTCTCTGAGTGCGTCTGTGGGTTGTGTGTCCGTGTCCATGTGTGGGTCTCTGAGCGCTTCCGTGGATTGTGGGGGTCTCTGAGTGTGTCCGTGGATTGTGTGGTCATGTCTGTGTGGGGGTCTCTGAGTGTGTCCGTGGGTTGTGTGGCTGTGTCCGTGTGGGTGTCTGAGCTCGCCTGTGGGTTGGGTGTCTGTGTCCGTGTGTGGGTCTCTGAGTATGTCCGTGGGTTGTGTGTCTGTGTCCATGGGTTGTGTGGCTGTGGCTGTGTGGGGATCTCTGAGCTTATCTGTGGGTTGTGTGTCCGTGTTCATGGGTTGTGTGTCCGTGTCTCTGTGGCCGACTCGTGGCGCTGGCAGCTCGCGACACGTGTCCGGGGCCAAGAGCTTGTGCGTGGCTGTTCCCGCACACAGGCCCCGGCTCTGGGGGTGCAGCGGGGCCCGTGGCCCTGGAGTCTCGGTCCTCACACTCACCCCTGCCCCCACACTTGCTCCCCGGGGGCTCACGGAGCAGCAGGGGGGACGTGGCAGCCGCTGGGCGCTGTCTGGTGCCACGTCTCCTCCCTGGTGTCTCTGTGTATTACTTGCTTCTTCCTAGAAGGTGTGAGCAGGATTGCCGCCTGCCCGCCCACCCTCCCCCTCCCCCCTCCCTCCCTCCCCCTCCTCCCTTCCTCCCTCCCTTTCTTCCTTCCTTTCCTTCCCTCCTTCCTCCCTCCCTCCCTCCTTTCCTTCCTTCTTTCCCTCCCTCCCTCCTTCCCTCCTTCCTTTCTTCCTTTCCTCCTCCCTCCCTCCTTCCCTCCCTCTCTCCTTCCCTCCTTCCCTCCTTCCTTCCTTCCTTCCTTCCTTCCTTCCTTCCTTCCTTCCTTCCTTCCTTCCTTCCTTCTTTCCTTTTTCCTGCCTTTGTACTTTTTTCCTTCCTTCCCTTCTTCCCTCCTTCCTTTCTCCTTCCTCTCTTTCTTCCTTCCTACCTTTTCTCCCTCCCTCCCTCCCTCCCTCCCTCCCTTCCTTCCTTCCTTCCTTCCTTCCTTCCTTCCTTCCTTCCTCCCTCCCTCCCCCCCTCCCTCCCTCCCTCCTTCCTCCCTTCCTCCCCCCACGCCTGTCAGTGCCCCGGGATGCTCCCGTCAGTGCTCAGACACCCTGTGTGTTCCCGGGGATGGAGCCCAGCCTGCCCGCTGCCTGTCCTGTGTGCCCACTCCCTCCAGGGGGCGCCCTTGGGGAGAGCTCAGGGCCCCTCCCTGAGCCAGGGTCCGTGCTCCAGTGACCTCCTGCATGCTGGGCGCGTCCCCCCACGTCTGTGGTCTCGGAGAGACCAGACTGGGGGTGGGGGACACGGAGGGGGGCTCGGGGACGGGCCACGGGGTTCCCGGAAAGCCCCGGACCTGTGTCTCCTCAGCCCCCAGAGCCCCTCTGAAGACCCTTACCCCTGTTTTGGGGGGCCAAGAAACCCATTTCGGGCGCCCCTGCAGGAGAGCGGGGCCCCCTCCTTCCTCTCGCCCCCACGCACCCCTGCGCCTCCCGCGGGACTAATGTGCTAATTGCCGAGCGGTGGCAGCTCACGTGGGTGTGGGGGCGCCCGACGCCCCCCCAGGCAGCAGCTCCCGGGGAAACACGGCTCCGCCCCCCTCCCCGTCCTGCCTGCATCGGGGGGCGAGACCTGAGCAGGGCCTGGGGGCACCGGGGGGCGGTGGGGGTCTCCTGGGGGCAGAGGGCACGACCCCTGCCCCCGCCCCTGGGTGCCCTGGTGGTCACTTCCCAGCTGCCCGCGCTGGACGCTGGTTGGACGCTGGCCCTGGCACTGCGGCATTCCACGCAGGCGCGGAAGGCCACGGTGCAGGGGTGAGGCAGGCCGCAGGGGCGGGACGCCCGCAGCTCTGGGACTGCCCAGAGGTTTGGGGTGGGCGCGTGTCGCCCCCCGTGGGTGCTGGGGGGTGCGGGGCGAGGGACCCCCCCTTTGCCAAGCCCTGTCACGTGTCGTCCCGTGGTTCATCGATTGGCTCGAGCGGGCACCAGTCACGTCTCCATGGTGAGACTTGTTGTGACTGTGTTTGGCATCTCGAAGACGCCACGGGGAGCTTGCCAGGCTCTGCCGTGCGGGTGGGATCCTCTCGGTAGCTGGCCGGGATCTCCGAGAGGGACGGAGGAATTGAACCCGGGTCGGCCGCGTGCAAGGCCAACGCCCTCCCCGCTGTGCTATCGCTCCAGCCCTCCCTTTGCCAAACGCTCCTGAACTGAGCCTTGGGTCTCAGTCAGTGCTCCGGGGCCGGGCTCCCGTGCTCCCACCGTGCTCCTCCCGTGCCCAATGCAGCTTCCGGGTCCCTGAGTCTGATCTGAGCCCAGGTCAGCACTGCAGACTGACCCTTGTTGGTCCAGAGCCTCTCGGGGGGTGGGGGGGGCACTGCCCTCAGCTGCCCTGTCCCTCGGGCCCCAACTTGGCCGGCTTCCAGGACACAGACCACTGCCCGCCTCCATGATGACCACAAGCTCCGGAACGAGGGCTGCGGCCGCCTGCCCACGTGGCCCCTGACACACGTACCTGTGGCCTGCAGACCCCCGGGTCTGGCCACCGGGCCCACAGTGGACAGCATGCTTTTTTTTTTTCTTTGCTTTTTGGGTCCCACCCGGCGATGCTCAGGGCTGACTCCTGGCTCTGCACTCAGGAATCACTCCTGGCGGTGCTCGGGGGACCCTAGGGGATGCCGGGGATCGAACCTGGGTGGCTGCATGCAAGGCAAATGCTCTAACCATTGTACTATCACTCCGGCCCCCAGTTTCCTTTTACTTATTTATTTATTTATTTAGGTTTTTGGGTCCCACCCGGCGATGCTCAGCGGCTCCTCCCGGCTCTGCACTCAGGAATCACTCCTGGCGGTGCTCAGGGGACCCTAGCAGATGCCGGGGATCGAACCCGGGTCCTCCCCGCTGTGCTCCCGCTGGGGCCCGCGCGGGCGGCGGCTCAAGGCCCTGCTCTCCTCTCTTGCAGACCAACGATGCCTTAGGTGCCACCTGGAACTGGCTCTACTTCATCCCCCTCATCATCATCGGTTCCTTCTTCGTGCTCAACCTCGTCCTGGGGGTCCTGTCTGGGTAAGTGACCCCTGCGGGGCTCGGCCCCCGCCCCCCAGCCGTCCCGTGCTGTCCACCGCGTGCTCCCTGCCTGCCGCCTGGGTGGGCGTCCAAGGACGCACTCGGCCCGCCCGGGCCCAGACGAGGGGTCGGTTCAGCCCCCCCGGGGCCAGGCTGCGTTTGGGATTCGGGCTCTGGACTCTGTGGTTCCCCCAGGCACTGCCGGCGGGTGTTGGCGTGAGTGTGGGCGCAGGCCAGCCCGACCCCTCGGGAGACCCTGGCTCTGTGGTGTGTTGCCCGCCCGGCTCTGAGAGTTGGGCGTCAGGTGCCACGTCGTTCCTGTTCGTCGATTTGCTCGAGCAGGCGCCAGTAACGTCTCCATTCGTCCCCGTCGCGTGGTAGTGTAGGCTGATGGTGTATTATATATTTAAGAAAAATGGTCATGGCAGGGAATGAAAATGGGGAGAAGAGAAGATCATTTTTTAAAAAATCAAAACTGCGGGGCTAGAGTGATAGCACAGCGGGGAGGGCGTTTGCCTTGCACGTGGCCGACCCGGGTTCGATTCCCAGTGTTCCATAGGGTCCCCTGAGCACTGCCAGGAGTGATTCCTGAGTGCATGAGCCAGGAGTGACCCCTGAGCATCGCCAGGTGTGACCCAAAAAGCAAAAAAAAAAAAAGAAGAAGAAAATCAAAACTGCAGTTGGGGGGCTGGAGTGATAGCACAGTGGGTAGGGCGTTTGACTTGCACGTGGCCGACTCGGGTTTGATTCCCAGCATCCCATAGGGTCCCCTGAGCACCGCCAGGGGTAATTCCTGAGTGCAGAGCCAGGAGTAACCCCTGTGCAATGCCAGGTATGACCCCAAAAAGCAAAAAAAGAAAAGAATACATAAATAAAACTGCAGTTGGGGCCAGAGGGCGCGCCATGCACTTGCAGGGGTGAGGGTCTGCCTATGGGGGGGCGGGGGGACTGGTTCAAGTCTCCAAGCACTGAGCAAAAAAAATAAAATCTCTAGCAACAGCAGGAAAAAAATAAAACCAAGTAGGATCAGTATCGGCAGAAATAGGAGGGAAATTATGCCAAGAGCCAAATCACAGGTTGCTGTGTGAGGAGGAAAAGAAAAAAAAAAAAAAGAGAAAGTCTGTTTTGCAGCTCGCACAGCTCTGGGAATAATAGTGCAGCGACACCGAAGGCAGGCGTCTCACGTCAAGGTGAAAATGAGTCATCGCGATGTAAATGCCCCGAAAGATGCTAGAAAGCAAAGGGCTGGAAGTCGGAAGCTCGGGAAACCAGGGCTGGGGCGGTAGTCCGGCGGGGAGGGCATTGGCCTGGCACGCGGCCAACCCGGGTTCGAGCCCCAGCATCCCCTAGGGTCCCCCGAGCACCGCCAGGAGTAATTCCTGAGTGCAGAGCCAGGAGTCAGCCCTGAGCATCGCCAGGTGGGACCCAAAAAGCCTTGAGAAGGAAGATCAAGCCCCGGGGTGGGCCCAGGATTCCGTTGGGATTCGGGAGGAGGCTCAGAGCTGAGAGAGGGGCCGGGGGAGACCCCAGCAGAGCCCCCCTGAGGGCCGAGGGAAAGGGGGACAGAGCTGGTGGGCTGCAGAGAGGAGGCGTCCGTTCGGGGGCTGCGTGCCTGGGAGTGTGGCCAGGTAAACTTTGGCCACCAGTGGAAGCCGGACCCAAACCGGACGTGTGGGGAGGTTAAAAGCATTTGGTGGGGGCTGGAGCGACAGCACAGCGGGGAGGGCGTTGGCCTGGCACTCGGCTGACCCGGGTTCGATCCCCGGCATCCCATAGGGTCCCCCGAGCACCGCCAGGAGGAGCTGGGATGGCTCCCAGCCAGTGTTCCCCGGAGCCTGCAGTGTCCCATGTGGCTGCCCAGAGTTCGGTTGGGAGGGCCATGCTGGGGGGACGGGACGAGGGAGCCCACCTCGGGAGCCGGGATGCCTCTGCCCGTGGCGTCCTCCTTCCCAGCTGCCGGAAAGCCACAGGGAAGGGCCCAGGGGGTTCTTGAGGGGGGGGTTACAGACGGCCACGAAGGGCCACGGGCACCCGGTGTGAAGCTGCCTGCATGATGCAGGGGTGCACGCAGATTTGGGGGGCCGGGCACGATGCTGAGAGGGACCCACAGGCTGCAGTGGCCGAAAGCGAGAAGAGAAGGCAAGGACGCAGCTGCTTCTCCTCCTCCTTTTAATTTTTTGCTCTTTGGGTCCCACCCGGCGATGCTCAGGGCTGACTCCTGGCTCTGCACTCAGGAATCACTCCTGGCAGTGCTCGGGGGACCCTAGGGGATGCCGGGGCTCGAACCCGGGTCGGCCGTGTGCAGGGCCGAGGCCCTCCCCACCGTGCCCTCTCTCCCGCTCCCTGCTGCCCTTCTTTTTTTTTTTTTTTAATTAGTTTATTTTTAATTAGAGAGTCATCGTGAGGGTACAGTTACAGATCCATACATCTTTATGCTCATGCTTCCCCCATACAAAGTTCAATAACCCATCCCTTCACCAGTGCCCATTCTCCACCACCCGTAAACCCAACATCCCTCCCCCCCTCCCCAGGCCCGTCTCCCCCCACCCCACCCTGCCACTATGGCAGGGAATTCCCTTTTGTTCTCTCTCTCTGATTAGGTGTTGTGGTTTGCAATAGAGGTGTTGAGTGGCCATTGTGTTCAGTCTCTAGTCTGTATTCCGCCCGCCTCACCCTTCCCCCACCTGCTGCCCTTCTTAATTTCGCCTCCGGGTGCTTTGGTGGTGCCGGGGTGCAGCCTCCGGGGGTTGGGGGTCCACGGGCTGTGTCTCCCACTGGGTACCCGTCCTGGGCTACGTGACGCTTGTCCTGGCGGTGAGGACAGGTCCGCGGGAGCCGGGCCAAGTTCCTCTCTGGGTGTCGTGCCCCGTGGGCAGAGGCGGGGGGGTGGGGGTCAGTTCCCTGGGCTGGGCAGGGGTGAGGCGTGAGGGGTGCGGGCGGCCCCCTGCAGGCCCGAGGGTGCCCGCCTGGCCCCTGAGAGGAGGGGCGCGTGCGTGCGGGGCTTTAGGAGTCTCCTAGGAAGTGGCAGCTGAGGAGAACCGGGGCGGGGAGGGGGCAGGGGGAGCAGGTGAGCTTCCCGTCTCCCTGGCAACGGGGAAGGCTGCATCCCAGGTGCACGCCGGGCTCTGCAGGGGGCTGGACTGTCCGTGCAGAGCAGCCGGCCTGGTGGCCTCCTGGGGGTCCCGGAATCTGCTCTGTGCAGATGGGAAGGGAAGGGGGTTGGGGGGGGCACCCCCTGCGGCAGGGTTGGAGGCAGGGCCAGGCCTCGCTGGGTCACCCGCGGCCCAAGGTCTGATGCCAGGGGGGGCCAGGGGCCTGGCCCAGGACCGGGGTGTCATGTGACTAAGAGGGAGTCGTGTGAATGAAGTTGGCGGGGGGCGTCTGCCTTGGGTATCGGCTTCATACACCCTCATGCTGGGGAGGGTGTGTGTGTGTGTGTGTGTGTGTGTGTGTGTGTGTGTCGGTGTGTGTCTGTGTGTGTCTGCATCTGTGTGTCTGTGTGCGTATCTGTGCATGTCTGTCTCTGCATGTCTGTGTGTGTCTGTATGTCGGTGTGTATGAGTCTGTGTCTGTGCATATTTGTGCGTGTCTGTGTGTATCTGTGTGTGTCTGTGTGTCTGCGCGTGTTTGTGCGTGTCTGTGTCTGTGTGTTTGTGTGTGCATGTATGTATCTGTGTGTGTCTGTGTGTGTGCTTGTGCGTGTCTGTGCCTGTGCGTGTCTGTGTCTGTGCGTGTCTGTGCCTGTGCGTGTCTGTGCCTGTGTGTGTCTGTGCCTGTGTGTGTCCGTATGTCTGTGTCTCTGTGTCTGTGCGTGTCTGTGCCTGTGTGTGTCCGTATGTCTGTGTCTCTGTGTCTGTGCGTGTCTGTGTGTCTCTGTGTGTCTGTTTGTGTCAGTGTCTCTGTGTGTGCGTCTATGTGGGTGTGTCTTCATGTGTGTGTGTGTGTGTGTGTGTGTGAATTTCTCAGGCAAACACGGGTCTCGAGTGGAAGACGTGGAGGTACTGTCCAGTGTCGCGGGGAGTGGACGCCTTATTCCAAGGTGGCGAGGGGAAGGGTCTCTTCTCTGGGGGCCACCCCGGCCCGGCAGTGCTCAGGGCTGACTCCCGGCTCTGTGCTCAGAGATCGCTCCTGGCGGTGCCCAGGGGATGCCGGGGATCAAACCTGTGCAGAGGCCAACCTTGACCAGAAAATCACGGGGCGGGGGGGGGGGCCTCGAGACGGTGCAGCGTGTGGATTTGGGGATTTATAGGTGCTTACATGGGGTCTCGCCTGGCTGGTGGGGCCATCCCCGGGACGTGTCACTCCTCAGCCCCACGGTGCCAGCAGTGCCCAGGACACCGCGTGGTGCCCGGGACAGTCGCCGCCGCCCACACCGTATTCCGCTGCCTGTGTTGGTTCAGAGCTTCTGGTGCCCTCACGTGTGGAAGTCGATGTGGAGGTCTCGTTCTGTTCAGCAGGGAGAACCCTTCGTAGGGCGCAGCCGAAAGAACAGAGGCAGAGCCTGGAGGAGGGAGAAAAGGCCTTTTTTCTATGGCAGTTACAGTATTTATACCTCCCTGTTGGGAGGAGGTGGTGCCAGGACCCCCAACAGAAATGCAGGGTGTGGCACGGGATTTAGCTAGTAATAAACAAATGCTGATAGGATAAGATCAGTAAGATTAGGAGTGGCAACCTTTGCTAGGTGTGGCATGGGGTTAGCTAGTGATTAAACAAATAGTGACAGGATAAGATCAGTAAGGTAAAATGGCTCCCTACACTCGCGGTGCTGGGGGGGCGGGAGTGGGGGCGCCAGGACCCCCGCCAAGCCCCCCCTCCGCCTCCTCCTGTCGTGCAGCCTTCCTCGAGTTGCAGCGGGTTGCTGGAATGTTCTCTGTGCGCTGGGGTCCCCCACTGTGTGTGAGCAAGCCCGGACCCCCAGTGCGGCCAGGCTGTGGCCCCCTGCCCCCACCCCTTGGACTCAACTCCCCCTTCCCTCCCCCCGCCCCCTCTGTCCCTATCTCTCAATGCCGTGGACCCCTGGGCAGAAGTTGCAGAAGTGATCACTCGGGATAACACAGTGTAATTTGGTTACGGGGTTTAATTCATCATCCGAGCAAGGACAAGCACGAACACCCTGTGAAGGCTTCACCCCTGCCGGCTGCCGGGAGAACATTATTATTATTATTATTATTATTATTTTTAAAAAGTTTTTAATGAAGCATCGTGAGATGCAGTTACAGACTTACGAACTTTCGTGATTTCGTTTCAGTCATACGATGATCGAGCACCCAGCCCTCCACCAGTGCCCATTCTCCACCCCCAATGTCCCCTGTATCCCTCCCACCACCCCCCATCCCTCTACCCCCCTGCCTCTGTGGCAGGCACCTTCCCTCTTTCTCTCTCTCTCTTCCTTTGGGTGTTATGGGTTGCAATATACAGGTACCAAGCGGCCATCATGTTTGTTGCAACAATGTTGCAGTGAGGTTTGGTTAGACAGTCCAAGGCATTTAAGACATGCACGCGAAAGAAATATACATTTTTCTGGGAGGGTCACGTAACTGTGTCCGGAGTTTGTTGTGCTGTGGCCAGCCAGAGAGCAGCCTGTTTGTTCAGCCTCCTTTTATTAACTAGCTTGATGTTTCAACCAGTGATAATTCAGCCACGTAGGCAGAATATGCAAATTAACTTAGTCCACGGAAACAGTATCAAAGTCAGTTACTCAGCCGGAAGCGTAGTCAGTTACAGTAACAGTGACAGAGAAACAGTTTCAACATCCAAGCCTAGCGGGGCCTGAGATTATGGGACGTTGGACACCAACATTGTTTGGTCCGTAGCCTCCTTTCAGCACACATCTCCCATCCCGAGCGGGCCCTCCGAGATCATTCACTCAGTGCTCCCTTCTCCACCCCAGCCGCCTTTTCCCCCAGCACATGAGGCCGGCTTCTAAGCCATGGAGCCACCCTCCTGGCCCTTATCTCGACTGTCCTTGGGTGCCAGTCTCCCAACTGTTATATAAAATAACAGTCTCTATGTTATTTTATACCCCACAAATGAGTTCAGCCCTGTTGTGTCTCTCTCTCTCTCTCTCTCTCTCTGACTCATTTCACTCAGCATGATGCTCTCCGTGTAGATCCACTTCTCTGCAGATTTCATGACTCCATCTCCTCTAACAGCTGCATAGTATTCCGTTGTGGAGTTGGACCGAAGTTTCTTTAACCAGTCATCTGTTTCTGGGGCACTTGTTTAATTTTTTCCCCAGATTCTGGCTATTGTAAATAGGAGCACATTATCTTGATGGAATTTTGACGCCTGCCTCACTGGGTTTTGGTCCCTTTTTGACAGATCTGCTGGCGACTCTAGTTCCGATGGGGATCAAGCCTCACACTTACCACTCTCTCTCTTTTTTTTTTTTTTTGAGTCACCGTGAGCTACAGTCACACACAAAGCTTTCCTGTTTGAGTGTCAGCCGTACAGTGATGGAATAGTCAGTGCTCACCTACTATGTACTGTAAACAGTTCATGCTCACCTAGTATGTGCTGTGAACAGTCAGTGCTCACCTACTATGTGCTGCGAACAGTCAGTGCTCACCTACTATGTGCTGCGAACAGTCAGTGCTCACCTACTAGTGCCATGAAAAATCAGTGCTCACCTATCTGCTATGAATCGTCAGTGCTCACCTACTATGTGCCATGAACAGTCAGTGCTCACCTACTATGTACTGTAAATAGTTCATGCTCACCTACTATGTGCTTGAACAGTCAGTGCTCGCGTACTTTGTGTGTGACCAGTCAGGGCTCACCTCTGTGCCATGAAGTTAGTGCTCACCTACTATGTGCCGTGAACAGTCCGTGCTCACCTACTGTGTGCCATGAACAGTGCTCACCTACTATGTGCCATGAAGTTAGCACTCATCTACTATGTGCCGTGAGCAGTCAGTGCTCACCTACTGTGTGCCATGAACAGACAGTGCTCATCTATGTGCCATGAACAGTGCTCAGTGCTTACCTACTATGTGTTGTGAACAGTCAGTGCTCACCTGTGTGTCACGAACAGTGCTCAGTGCTCACCTACTATGTGCTGTGAGCAGAAGGTGCTCACCTACTATGTATGACCAATCAGTGCTCGCCTATGTGCTATGAAATTAGTGTTCACCTACTATGTGCCATAAACATTCAGTGCACACCTACTATGTGCTGTGAACAGACAGTGCTCACTATGTGCCGTGAACAGGCAGTACTCACTATGTGTGGAGCCAGTCAGTGCTCACCTATGTGCCATGAAGTTAGTGCTCACCTACTATGTGCTGTGAACAGACCATGCTCACCTATTACGTGCTATAAACAGTCTGTGCTCACCTACTATGTGCTGTGAACAGTCAGTGCTCACGTGTTCCACCAGTGTTGTCCTACTACGTGCTGGGCACCGACTGCAGAAAGCACGTGTTTTGGTGCCCCAGAGGAACACGGGCAGAACTGAACCCGGGGCCGGCCAGGCTGGCTGTGGGTGCTCCCGAGGGGCCCGGGGCCAGTGGTCTGGGGCTGTGACCCCGGCTGCGCGGGTCATGGGGTCACAGCCTGCGAGGCCTGCCGGGACCCCACGCCCAGCCCTGCTGCCTCTCCCTCCCCCACCCCCTCCCACTCACATCCCCCCTCCCGCCTTCCTGCCCTTCCTCCAGCCTCCAGCCCGGCCCGCCTGCCCCCGGGCCTTTGCCCCTTGCCCCGCTGACCCTCCCCTACAACCTGGGCCTGGAGACCCCGTGGAGACGCAGGATGCAGGGGTGCATGGCCGGGAGGGGGGTGGTGTTAGGCCTGGCCACACCCTCTCTCGGTGGGGGCCCAGCTGGGGGCCCCCTTGTCAGCCCAGTGTCCCCCCCCCCGTACACCCCCCCCCCGTGAGGCGTCCCCCACCCCACCCCGGCCACCCGCCCTGCTCTGCTGCTCGGCCGATTGTACCGTGGGGCGGCTGTGCCCTCGGGGGCTGGGGGGGCAGAGGTGGGGTTGTCAGGGAGCCCCCCCCCAGGTGCCCTCGGGGGGCTCAGCATGACCTCCCGGCCTCGTCTCAGAGGCTGTCTCCGGGGCTGAGGCAGAAGGAACACGCGGCTGCAGGCCCCGGGTTATTATGTAAGCGGGGAGGAGTGAGGGCCTGCCTGCAGGGGGATAAGGGTGCACGCATGTAGAATGTGTGTGTGTGTGTGAGTGTGTATGTATGAATGTGTGTGAGTGTATGTATGTGTGCATGTGTGTACATGTGAGAGTGTGAGTGTATGTGTGTGCATGTGAATGTCTGTGAGTGTGTGTGTGTCTGTGTATGTGAGTGTGTGCGTGTGAGTGAATGTGTGCGTGTATGTGAGTGTATGTGTGTGCATGTGAGGGTGTGTGTGTACATGTGTGTGCATGTGAGTGTGTGACTGTATGTGTGTGTGAAAGTGTGTGAGTGTGCGCGTGTGTGTTTGTGTGTGTGGCGTGTGTGAGAGAGAGAGACCCCTGCCCCCCGTCCCTCCCTCCCAGCCTTGTGGGACTGTGTGGTTTCCGCCTCATATCAGGGACGGTCCCCAGAGGCCGATGCTCGAGGCGCGTCCCTCCGTGGTGCGTCTCTCGTGCAGAAGGGGGCACGTGGTGGGAGATGGGGGGTGGGGGGGAGGGGGGTGGGACGACGGGGCCCGGGAGGGGGAGCCGGGGAGGGGGGAGAAACTTTGAAGAAGGAAAAAAAAAGGAAAGAAAGAAAGGTTCCCCGTCGCCATGGCAATGTAATGAGCTTCCAAAAGTGGTATCTCTGGGGCCCGTTTTGCAGGGGAAGGCGGCGGCGGGGAGGGAGGGAGGGGCCGGGAGGGAGAGCAGGGAAGGCCAGGAAAATACTAGTGATGACAGTAGCCGTGGGCACAGGAGGCTGGGGATGGGGATGCAGGGCTGGGCCCCCAGAGAGAGGGTCGGGGGCGGTGCCCCGTGGATGGGGGCAGGAGGGTGTGCGTCTGGGGGTGGCTGCCCCCTCCCTCCCCCTTCCCCCTCCCTCTCCCTTCCTCTCCTTCCCTCCCCTTCCGTCCCCCTCCCTCAGGCTCCGGACTATGCACAGCTGAGTTCTCGGGGTGCAGAGAACAGTCCAGAAACTGAGCTCTCCTCTCCTTCCGCCTCCCTCCTCCGCCCTGCAGCCCCCACCCTTCCCAGCAAGTGACCGGCCAGCCATGGCGGGGCAGCCCTTAGCCAAGCCTTCTCTCTTTGAACAAACACGTGTGAGGGGCTGGGAGGGCACTGGCCTCCCACACAGCCGACCCGGGTTCGATCGCCGGCATCCCATAGGGCCCCCGAGCACCGCCAGGAGTGATTCCTGAGTGCAGAGCCAGGAGTCAGCCCTGAGCATCACCGGGTGGGACCCAAAAAGCCAAAAAACCGAAAAAACAAAAAACCCATGTGACTATCTTCCATCAGGTCCCCTGAAGCTCTATTCGGGTTCCCGCTGGGGTGCTCCGTGTCCCATGATACGCAGGGCTGACATTTGCCGTGTGAAGTCTGTGTGTGCGTGCATGGACGCGTTGCCCCACCGGAATTTCGGGAGCCCGGAAAACTTGGCCGATCGTTGGTCGTTTGGTGCCAAGATGCCTCGTGACTTTCACGCCTTCCGCAAACGGAACGTTTATCATGATTGATTTCCTAATGGTCCTGGCCGGGCGTTTCCCACAGACTCGTGGGTGTTGGACCATGTGCGAGTTTGTCTTACGGACCCCCGAGTTACAGCACGGTGGGATGAGTGAATCGTGGCTAGTTCTGGGTTCTGCTCTGCCTGCTGGTACCTCGGTCGTCTTTGGCGTGCCGTTCTATTTTTTTTTTTTTAGCCGTATTGATCACAGCACATTGGGGAGGGCGTCTGCCTTGCACGCGGCCGACCTGGGTTCGATTCCTCCGCCCCTCTCGGAGAGCCCGGCAGGCTACCGAGAGGATCCCGCCCGCACAGCAGAGCCTGGCAAGCTCCCCGTGGTGTATTCGAGATGCCAAACACAGTCACGACAAGTCTTACCGTGGAAACGTGACTGGCGCCCGCTCGAGCCAATCGATGAGCAACAGGACGACAGTGCGACAGGGCTACAGACACCTGAGCCCAGAGTCGAGACCTTCATGGCCTGACTCAACTGCGTGTGGCATCTCTCCCAGGTGGTAACAGATTGGGGTCGTTTGTAGGCCGTGGAAGTGAATGTGGGGTTATTTTATTTTTATTTTTTTGCTTTTTGGGTCACACCCGGCGATGCTCATGGGTCACTCCTGGCTCTGCACTCAGGAATCACCCCTGGCCGTGCTCGGGAAACCATATGGGATGCTGGGAATTGAACCCGGGTTGACCTCGTGCAAGGCAAACGCCCTCCCCGCTGTGCTATCGCTCCAGCCCCGAATGTGGGGTTATTTTTAATAAACTTATTCCTCCCTCCCTACTCCCGTGTCTCTGTGTGTGTGTGTGTGTGTATGTGTGTACACATATACACCCCACCTCTTTTTTTCTTTTTTAACTTGCTTTTCCTGCTAACAACTTCGAGTTGTTTTTTTTTCCTTTCTGAATTCGTTTCCTTCCTCAAAGCACATCCCTCAGATATTCCTTTATGACTGCGAGCGCCTCTGGCTTTCTCTTTGTCTAAAATTATCTTCCCTCGGCCTAATTTCGTACGTTGGTGATTGGGGTGGTGGGGGGGATCTATAATTCAGAAGCTGAATTATAGGCTGAGGGCGGAGTTCAGGGGGAGAGTTGTAGGTCTGACATGTTTGATCTCCGCCACTGTGGGCGGGGAAAAAAAAATAATCTGATTCCAAGGTGCGTTGTCTTGGCGTTCTCCGTGTCTTCCCGCCTCTCGGCTTCTCCACCCCCGACGAGACCCGTCATCCCTCAGGACGGTTTTCATCCCCGTGACTTCTTTGGGGACGGCGTGGGTTGGGGGGTCCTAGCCTGGCCCGAGGCCGACCCGGGTTCAAGCCCCCGGCATCCCCTAGGGTTCCCCCGAGCACCGCCAGGAGTAATCCCTGAGTGCATGAGCCGGGAGTCAGCCCTGAGCATCGCCGGGTGGGACCCAAAAAAGAAAAAAGAAAAAGAAAAGGCAGAGGGGGGAGCACTGAGGGAGGAGCATGGAGCGGGGACTGAGCCTGGGCGGGGGTGGGGGTGTGACACTCGCTGCAGTCTCCAGCGTCAGTCGGCAGAGCCCTGAATGGGCCCCCCGGGCCTCTTAGCGGTCCGAGGGATATTGGCCGTGTCGCCGCTGCGTTTCCCAGCCCTGGACGGGGCTTTCGGGCCCCCTGGCCGCCTCCTCCTCACACAGCTGCTGCTGCGTGACGCGTCCGTGGGAACAGCCAGTTTCTCCCCGCAAGGAACGGCCCGACTGGGGGCCTCGGGGCTGCGGGGAAACGCCTTTGCCCCTGTGAACGGCGCTGCCCCGGCTCTGTGGCCAAGAGGCACTTCCCAGTTCCCCCGGGTGTGTGTGTGTGTCTATGTGTGTGAGTGTGAATGTGTGTGGTTGTGTGTATTTGTGTGTGTGGTTGTGTATTTGGTGTATGTGTGAGAGTGTGAGTGTGTGGTTGTGTGTATTTTTGTGTGTGTGGTTGTGTGTGTATTTGTGAGTGTGAGAGTGTGTGTGCGCATGTATTTGTGTGAGTGTGTGTGGTTGTGTGTGTGTGCTCTATGGCCAAGATTCACTTCCCAGTTCCCCCAGGTGTGTGTGTCTGTGTCTATGTGTGTGAGTGTGTGTGGGTTGTATTTGTGTGAATGTGTGTAGTTGTGTGTGGTTGTGTATTTGTAAGTGTGAGAGTGTGTAAGTGTGTGTGTGGTTGTGTGTATTTGTGTGAGTGTGAATGTGTGTGTGCATGTATTTGTGTGTGAGCGTGTGTGGTTGTGTGCTCTGCAGCCAAGAATCACTTTCAAGTCCCCCAGGTTAGTGTGTGTGTCTGTGTGTGTCTTTGTGTGTGTGCTCTGTGGCTAACATTCACTTCCCAGTTCCCCCGGTCATGTGTGTGTGTGGTTGTGTGTATTTGTGTGTGAGTGTGAGTGGGAATGTGTAAGTGTGTGTGTATTTGTGAGTGTGAGAGTGTGTGAGTGTGTGTGGTTGTATATGTGTATATTTGTGACTGTGAGTGTGAGAATGTGTGTGTGTGTGTGGTTGTGTGTGTATGTGCTCTGCAGCCAAGAATCACTTTCAAGTCCCTCCAGGTTGGGGTGTGTATGTGTGTGTGTGTACTCTGCAGCCAAGAATCACTTCCCAGTCCCGGGCTGGTGTAATGTGTATGTGTGTGTGTGTGTGTGTGTGTGTGTGTGTGTGTGTGTGTGTGTGATTTGTTTGCAAACTGCCTTTGTACGTAGCAGGAAGAGAAATACATTCCGGAAGGTGGTGTGTCACGGAACTCTCCAATTACGTGTGTGTGTGTGTGTGTTTGTCAGCTGTGTTGGTGGTTCAAGTCCTATGGTTTGGGGGTTACTGGAGGCTCAATACTTGCGGGGCTGCAGGTATTGTGGGGCCCCAGGCTGGCGCACGGGTACGAGCCCCCGGCTCCTGCTTTCTTTGTCACGAGCAGTGGACACACACACTCCCCGTCCAGCGGTGGCGAAAGCCCCTCGGTTCTCTGAGTTTCATCTGTGTGTGCAGTGGCCAAGTGCCGTGGCGTGTCCCGGGAGGGGCTGACCCCCCCCATACCTCGAGTCCCCACGCGGGATTCTGGGGTTCCGGCCCCAGCAGGCAGCTTCCTGCCTCAGGCTTGAGCCCGCACACACAGCCTGGCTCTCCAGAGCAAACCCACATCCCAGGTCCCGGAAAACGGTTCCTTCTGCAGCACCGTTTCAGGACTCAGAGGGCGCGGTCAGGAGCAAGAATGGGGGAGTTTGTGGGTATTTGGGAACATAGATTTTTTTTTTTTTTTTTTGCATTTTGGGTCCCACCCGGCGATGCTCAGGGCTGACTCCCGGCTCTGCACTCAGGAATCACTCCTGGCAGTGCTCGGGGGACCCTATGGGATGCCGGGGATCGAACCCGGGTCGGCCGTGTGCTACAGGGCAGACGCCCTCCCCTCTGTGCTATGGCTCCATCTCCGTTGCTCTGTTTTTTTTTTTTTGTCACTCTGTTTTTTGATTGGGTCCAACCTGGAGATGTTCAGGGGACCCTATGGGATGCCGGGTATCGAACCCACGTCTATGCAAGGCAAACACCCTCCCTGCTGGACTATCTGTCCAGTTATGAGTATTGTTATTATTATTATTATTATCATTATCATATTATTATTACTTTGGTCTTTTGGGTCCCACCCGACGATGCTCAGGGCTGACTCCCGGCTCTGCACTCAGGAATCACTCCTGGCGGTGCTCGGGGGACCCTAGGAGATGCCGGGGATCGAACCCGGGTCGGCCGCATGCAAGGCCAACACCCTCCCTGCTGGACTATCTGTCCAGTTATGAGTATTGTTATTATTATTATTATTATTATCATCATTATTATTATTATTACTTTGGTCTTTTGGGTCCCACCTGGCGATGCTCAGGGCTGACTCCTGGCTCTGCACTCAGGAATCACTCCTGGCGGTGCTCAGGGGACCCTATGGGATGCCGGAGATCGAACCCGGGTCAGCCACGTGCCAGGCCAATGCCCTCCCCGCTGTGCTGTCGCTCCGGCCCCATGTGTGGCCACCCCCAGCAGGGAGGCGATGTTGAGACGGTGGGCGCCTTGGGACCACCCGCGGTGGCAGTCCGGGCAGCAGGAAGACCCAGCGGACACACGCCGGGCTGCCCAGGGGCCAGGGGAGAGGAGCAGGGGGCAGAGACCGTGGGGATGGACTGGGCCCCCATCTGCGCCAGGTCAGGTGGGGTGGCCCTGTGCACCCGCCCCCCGATGTCCATGCTGCTGGGGGCGGGGACGGGTCACTCCACCCTCAGCGTCTGGCCAGGCCTGTGTGCAGAAGGTCAGAGGCCTCGTCCCGAGCCACCCTCTCCGCTGGTCCCCCTGCACCCCTCCAGCGCTGAGCGGAGCGGCTGCGGCTGGCCTTTCCGTGTTGACCACCTAAGTCCCCCCAAATCCCTTCCTGAACCAGGGGGTGGTGTCCAGTGTACAGAGTGCAGCCAGCGACCTTCAGTCACTGTTTACCTCCTCGGAACCGCATTTGCTCCTCTGCGGAGACGGCGTGGGGGGCGGGGGGGTGCTCTGCAGGGCCAAAGGACCCCACGTGCCCCCGACAGCCCCCTCTTCTCTCCGTGCGCCTTAGGGTCACGTGCCCTGTGCCACGGAGTGGCTTTGTGGCCTCTGCTCTAGGCCGATCCACCCTCACTTGCGCTCTGCCAGGTGGTCACAACTCCTTGTTCCCCTGACTCCGCCAACCTCCCTCATTCTCCTGGGCCCTGATGTGTCCTCCCTGTGGCCTGTCCTTCCTTCATGGCCATCACTACCACCTGCATCTCCGTGGGAGAGCCTCTGCCTGGGGCTCAGGTCCAGAGTGTATCTCAGCACTCAGATGCAGTTACTCCATCACTCAGATGCAGTTACCCCATCACTCAGATGCAGTTACCCCCATCACTCTGATGCAGTTACCCCATCACTCTGATGCAGTTACCCCCATCACTCTGATGCAATTACCCCCATCACTCTGATGCAGTTACCTCCATCACTCTGATGCAGTTACTACCATCCACGACTTAGGGATTCTCCACCAACCCGTGACTTATGGGGGCTGAGGAAGGTACCAAGGGCTGGTGGGGCACCTGAGCCCACCGTGGGTGCTCAAAATGGGGTGCTGCATGCCCAAGGGCCCTGGGAGATGGCTGTTCCCTGGGAGATGGCAGCAGGTGCCGGACACCAAAACCTTCTCAGTCCCAAGGTTCCAGGCTGAAGCGATAGAACAGCGGGCACTGGCCTGGCATGCAACAGACCCAGGTTCGATCCTTGGCATCTCATGGGGTCCCTTGAGCCAGGAGTGATTCCTGAGCGCAGAGCCTGGAGGAACCCCTGAGCATCACCACGTGTGCCCCCACCCCAAATAAAGACCCTTTCAGAGCTGAGCAGGCGAGAGGTGTTTGCACACAGCGGGGGTGGGGAGGGAACATGTGCCTGTGTACCCCAGTGATGGGGGTCTTGGGTGTGACCCCGAGGGCCCTCGGACCCTCGTGTATGTGAGGTCACAGTCCCGTCTCTGGCTGTGAGGAGGAAGAGGAGGAGGAGGAGGAGGAAGAAGAAGAAGAGGAGGAAGGTAACGAAGCCAGAGTGTCCGCACAGCAGGGAGGGCGTTTGCCTGGCACGCGGCCAACCCGGGTTCGATCCCTGGCATCCCCTAGGGTCCCCCGAGCACCGCCAGGAGTGAGTCCTGAGTGCAGAGCCAGGAGTCAACCCTGAGCATCACCAGGAGTGACCCCAAAACTAAAGATACAAAACATAACAAACAGTTTCTTTATTTTAAACTCATGTCCAGGGGCCGGAGAGATAGCACAATGGGTAGGGCGTTTGCCTTGCCCGCAGCTGACCCGGGTTCGATCCCCGGCACCCCATAGGGTCCCCGGAGCACCGCCAGGAGTGACCCCTGAGTGCAGTGGACAGATTCTGTGTCTCACCCATGGCCACCGCCCCCCCCCCGCCCAGTCCAGACGTAGGTCCCCCCCTCCACCCCCGGTCAGACTTGGTGACACACGCGTGTCCCCGTCCGCAGGGAGTTCGCCAAGGAGAGAGAGCGCGTGGAGAACCGGAGGGCCTTCATGAAGCTGCGGCGCCAGCAGCAGATCGAGCGGGAGCTCAACGGCTACCGGGCCTGGATCGACAGGGCAGGTGCGTGTGGGTCCGGCCCAGCCCACCCCGACCTCCCCGCAGGGGCGGGGCCGAGACAGGGGGCAGGGCTGGGGCGGGGCCGAGACAAGGGGCGGGGCCGAGTCAGAAGGCCACGCTCTCCTGGGTACCACTTTCTGCCCAGACAGTGCACGGTAGTCCCACCTTTTTGTGAATTGCACCGTGCGGCGCCCCCTTCTCCTCCAGCCTGGGCCGTGGCAGGACCCCTGCCTCTCCAGGCCCCTCTCCATCCCCCCCAGGGGGTCACTTGGCCCAGTGCACTTGGTCCCCGACATTGGCGGAGTGCAGCACCTCCGGGGTCCGGAGCACTGCACAGAGAGTCTGTGCCCCCCTCCCGCCTCTCCAGCTGCCCTCGAGCCCAGATGTCACCCACCAGACACCTGAGCTCTGGCCAAGAGCCCTGCATGCATGCGAGGAGGCATTTCAGCAGGCACCAAATCCGGCTCCAAGAAACCTGCAGTGCTCCTGTGTCTCCCTGGCCAGCCACGCCTCCTGGTTCACTCAGCCAATCACACCTCCTGGCTCGCTCAGCCAGGCACGCCTTCTGATTCACTCAGCTAATCACACCTACTGGCTCGCCCAGCCAGCCACGCCTCCTGGTTCACTCATCCAATCACACCTTCTGGCTCGCCGGTCAGCCACGCCTCCTGGTTCACTCATCCAATCACACCTCCTGGCTTGCCTGGCCAGCCACGCCTCCTGGTTCTCTCAGCCAATCACACCTCCCGGATTGCTAGACCTGTCGTGCTGCCCATCTAGCTCAGCCAATCGCACCTCCTGGGTGACTTGGAGCTTCCCCAAAGGCTGTGCTCAAAGATGAGACAGACAAGCTCAGCATTTCAGGTTTGGCTTCCTGGGGCCGCCGTCCTGCTGCCTTCCCTGCCCCCAAAAGTCGTCGTGTCGTCGTCCCCCCCGCACACACGGTGTCCACTCCAGGAGAAGCGCTGCACTCGAACCATGGTCTACACCCGAGGGTTTATGGTAACGGCTGAGACACCCTTCATGGTCTACACCAGAGGAATCATGGTAACATTGTGTCTTCACCAGAGGAATCATGGAAACATTGTGTCTTCACCAGAGGAATCACAGTAACAGCTGAGAGACACTTTCCGTGGTAACATTGTGTCTACACCAGAGGAATCACGATAAAGGCTGAGACACTTTCCGTGGTAACATTGTGTCTTCACCAGAGGAATCACGATAAAGGCCGAGACACGTTCTGTGGTCTACACCAGAGGAATCATCATAAAGGCTGAAACACTTTCCATGGTCTACACCAGAGGAATCGCAGTAACAGCTGAGACACTTTCCATGGTCTACACCAGAGGAATCACAGTAACAGCTGAGATACTTTCCATGGTCTACACCAGAGGAATCACAGTAACAGCTGAGATACTTTGCATGGTCTACACCAGAGGAATCATGACAAAGGCTGAGACACTTTCCGTGGTCTACACCAGAGGAATCACGATAAAGGCTGAGACACTTTCCGTGGTCTACACCAGAGGAATCACGATAAAGGCTGAGACACTTTCCGTGGTCTACACCAGAGGAGCCACAGTAACAGCTGAGACTTTCTCCATAGTCTATACCACAGAGGAATCACATAAGGGCTGAGACACCCCTCATGGTCTACACCAGAGGAATCATGACAAAGGCGGCACACCCCTTATGGTCTACACTAGAGGAATGGCAGTAGTGGCTGAGATACCCCCCATGGTCTACACTGTAGGAATCCCAGCATTGGCTGAGACACCCCTCTTGGTCTACACCGGAATCATCAGTCATGATCCCGCAACACTCCCTCGGGTCTACACCAGAAGAATCCCACGCTGGGTCAGCTGTTCTGCTCCAAGTTCCCACGCCAGACCCACCCTGTGACACCTGTGGCCAGGGCTCCCCCAGGGGCTGCTGGGCGGGGGGGGGGGGAGTGTGAGGCTCAGGCCCTGCCCCCACACCCCTGCTGTGGAACTCACATCGCCTCGCACCCTGTGCTTGGGTGGGATGCAATAATGGGCCAAGGGGCCCCCGTCAAGAGACATTCCTGGGGGTGAGAAGGTTTCAGGAGCCCGGCGTGTCTGGCAGATTGGGGGGATACTTATTTATTTATTTATTTATTTATTTATTTATTTATTTATTCTTGCTTTTTTGGTCCCACCCGGCGATGCTCAGGGGTTCCTCCTGGCTCTGCACTCAGGAATCACTCTGGCGGTGCTCGGGGGACCCTATGGGATGCTGGGGATCGAACCCGGGTCGGCCTTGTGCAAGACCAACGCCCTCCCCGCTGGGCTATCGCTCCGGCCCCTATTTATTTATTTTTAAAGTTAATTTTTGGTCTCAAGGGTCCTCCCCACCACTCCCCCCCATGGAAGCACTTCCTTTCTCTCTGCCCCGCACCCCGCCTTCTGGTGCCTGGAGCCACTGGGGTGGGGGCGGTGGACGGGCTGGGGGTGAGGGTAGAAAGGGGGCTGCATTCTTCCTGCAAAAGTGATTGGCATGGGGGCCGGAGCGAGAGCACAGCAGGGAGGGCATTGGCCTGGTACGTGGCCGACCCAGGTTCGATCCCTGACATCCCCTAGTGTATAAAAATAAAAAGAAAAGGCACGGGCGAGGGAAGGGACGCCTCACCGCACTGAGCAGGCACAGGGCCTAGGGCAGCAGCTGTCTCTCCCGCCACCCGAGTTCGGTAGCCTCCGGCCGCTTCCCCCACCCCGGGGAGGTTGATGGCGATAATGTGGCAGGTGAAGGAAGGAACGGAGCCATGATGGTTGGTCTCACTTGCAGTTTATTCCAGTCTTCCCTCTATACACTCTCTGTCCTCTCTACACCTTTCCGCCCCTATACACTTTCCACCTCTATACACTTTCCCGCCTCTATACACTTTCCACCCCCTCACCTTCTCTCCGAACCCCTTTTATTGATCATGGCCCTTCCAAAGGGCGCAATACATTGATTGACGTCACCAAAGGCACCAAAAGATCTTACAGGAAGAACGTTGAGGCAACATAATTCTCTTGTATCTGCAGGCCATTAATCTAGCCGCACCCCCCCTCCAAAGAAGATACAAAACCAAAACCTAAGCCTTCTTTGGGCTGAAAGCACTCGGATTTACATCCCAAAGACCAGGCTGGGCTGCAGCCTGGAATCTACAATGTCAAATCAAGCCTGGCTAGCACCTTAGATCTGCGGGTCAAAGATCAGCTAGGTTTCTGTGACAAAAGGTTTCTGTGACAAAACTCCAGAAGGCAGCTGGAAAAGGGGAAATATTCCAACACCCTAGGGTCCCCCGAGCACCGCCAGGAGTGATTCCTGAGTGCAGAGCCAGGAGTCAGCCCTGAGCATCACCGGGTGGGACCAAAAAAGGAAAAAAGAAAAGGGGCTGAGCGATAGCACAGCGGGGAGAGCGTTGGCCTTGCACGCGGCTGACCCGGGTTCGATCCCCGGCATCCCCTAGGGTCCCCCGAGCACCACCAGGAGTAATTCCTGAGTGCAGAGCCAGGAGTCAGCCCTGAGCATTGCCGGGTGGGACCCAAAACGCAAAAATAAAATAAAATAAAATAATATAAAAGTCTGGCAGCTAACAGAAAGCCCTTTTGTCCCAACAGAGGAGGTCATGCTGGCTGAGGAGAACAAGAACGCAGGGACCTCAGCCTTGGAAGGTGAGTGGGCCGGGCACCAGTGTCGGGTGGGGGGCCGGGGCCCAGGTCTGGGTCTGGGCCTGGCGGTGTCTGTGGCACCCGCCCGCCACCTCAGTCCCGCTGTGTGATGGACATGTGGGGGGGACAGTGGGTGAGCCATGAGGGGATCTTCCGGGGACCACGGGCATGTGCTGGGGTGCGGGGTCCTGTCCCGAGGGTGTGTGCTTCACCCCCTGAGCTGTGTCGGCCCCCGTGAGAACTGATCCCGGCTTTCATGAGAGGCTGTGGGGGCACAGAGGTGTGTCTTGTAGGTGTTGGCGGTTTCAAGAACCCCAGCTCAGGTGCATCATGTTGATATTGGTGGTTTCTGGAGCCCTGACTTAAACGTGACCTGTAGGCAGTGGCGGTTTCTAGAACCCCGGCTCAGATGCGTCCTGTGCACAGTGTTGGTTTCTGGAACCCCGGCTCAGATGCGTCCTGTAGACAGTGGCGGTTTCTAGAACCCCAGCTCAGATGTGTCCTGTGCACAGTGGCAGTTTCTAGAACGCTGGCTCAGATGTGTCCTGGAGACAGTGGAGGTTTCTAGAACCCCAGCTCAGATGCATCCTGTACTCTGTGGCAGTTTCTAGAACTCCAGCTCAGATGCATCCTGTACACAGTGGTGGTTTCTAGAACCCCATTCAGATGCATTCTGTAGGCTTTGGCGGTTTCTGGAACCCTGACCTAAACGTGTCCTGTAGACAATGGCAGCTTCTAGAACCCTGGCTCAGATACATCCTGTACACAGTGGTGGTTTCTAGAACCCAGGCTCAGATGCGTCCTGTAGGCTTTGGTGGTTTCTGGAACCCTGACCTAAACGTATCCTGTAGACAGTGGGAGCTTCTAGAACACTGGCTCAGATGCATCCTGGAGACACTATCGGTTTCTAGAACTCCAGTTCAGATGCATCCTGTAGAGAGTGGTGGTTTCTACAACCCTGGCTCAGATGCATCTTGTACTCTGTGGCAGTTTCTAGAACCCCAGCTCAGATGTCTCCTGTACTCAGTGGCAGTTTCTAGAACCCCAGCTCAGATGCATTCTGTACACAGTGGTGGTTTCTAGAACCCCACTGAGATGCATCCTGTACACAGTGGTGGTTTCTAGAACCCAGGCTCAGATGCGTTCTGTAGGCATTGGCGGTTTCTGGAACCCTGACCTAAATGTGTCCTATAGACAGTGGCAGCTTCTAGAACACTGGCTCAGATGCATCCTTGAGACAGTAGCGGTTTCTAGAACTCCAGCTCAGATGCATCCTGTAGAGAGTGGTGGTTTCTAGAACCCTGGCTCAGATGCATCCTGTTCACAGTGGTGGTTTCTAGAACCCCCGTTCTGATGCATGCTGTAGAAAGTGGCGGTTTCTAGAACCCCCCTCAGATGTGTCCAGTTGACACTGGCGGTTTCTGGAACCCGGCATTTCCCGTGTGCCTCTGCCCACCCTCCCCCGTTCTGTGCCTGGCAAGCCCTTGTCCTCATCCTCCTCACTGGCCCATCCCCCTGCAGTGCTCCGCAGGGCCACCATCAAGAGGAGTCGGACGGAGGCCATGACCCGGGACGCCAGCGACGAGCACTGTGTGGACATCTCCTCTGTGGGTGAGTGGACGCCGGGGGCCGCGCCCAGGTGCCCAGTGTGCGCCCGCCCTGGGCACTCTGCCCGGTCCATCCGGTCCAACGCTGGGAGACCCCCGGCGGGAAGTGAGTCCCGGGGCCGAGGGACCCGGAGGACCCCGGGGGCATGACCGTGGCGGGGTCGTGCCCCGGCTGGCCCCGAGGCCCCCCCAGGCCGGAAGGAGGCGCAGAGGGGACAGACAGTGCAGCCGGGACAGACGACGGCAGGACGCAGGGCGGGGCCAGGCCAGGGCACAGAGGGGGGATCACCGGGCCTGGGGCCACTGGCTTCGGGGTCACCTGCGGCAGCCGAGACCCCAGGGGGCAGAGCTGGGTATGTTGATCTGGGGATGCTGGGACCGTCCAGGGTCCTGGGGCCTGTCCAGATTCCCAGGGTCCATCCAGGGTCCTGAGGCCGTCCAGGGTCCTGGGGTCCGTCCAGATCCTGAGGTCTGTCTGGGGTCCTGGGGCCGTCCAGGGTCCTGGGGCCTGTCCAAGGTCCTGGGGCCCATCCAGATTCCTGAGGTCCGTCCAGGGTCCTGGGTACCGTCCGGATTCCTGAGGTCCGTCCAGGGTCCTGGGGCCTGTCCAGATTCCCGAGGTCCGTCCAGATTCCTGGGTACCGTCCAGATTCCCGAGGTCTGTCCAGGGTCCTGGGGCCCGTCCAGATTCCCAAGGTCCGGCCGGATTCCTGAGGCCCGTCCAGGGTCCTGGGGCCTGTCCAGATTCCCGAGGCTCGTCCAGGGTCCTGGGGCCATCCAGGGAGGGCCCATTTCGAAGGGCTGAAAGGGCCCCGGGGGCCCGTTGGTCGCCGCAGCCCACTGCCCCCCCCCCAGGCACGCCCCTGGCCCGCGGCAGCATCAAGGGCGCCAAGGTGGACGGCGCGTCGTACCTGCGCCACAAGGAGCGGCGCCTGCGCATCTCCATCCGCCACACCGTCAAGTCCCAGGCCTTCTACTGGACCGTGCTGGGCCTGGTGGCGCTCAACACCGCCTGCGTGGCCATCGTGCACCACAACCAGCCACCCTGGCTCACGCACCTGCTCTGTAGGCGCCTCGGTGGGGTGGGCGGGGCCGGGCGGGCTGGGGGCGGGGCCTGGGGAAGGTTTGGGGGTGGGGTCTGGGGAGGATCTGGGGACGGGGCCTGGGGAGGAGGGGTCTGGGGGCAGCAGTGCCAGGGCTGGCCAGGGTGGGGGGGTCTGGGGGCCAGCTGGACGGGGTCTGGGTTGTCTGGAGGTGTATGGGGGGCGGTGTGGGGTTTGTGTTGTGTCAGTGTGTGGGGGGGGGTGTGGGTCTGTGGGTCTATATGGGGTTTGTTTTGTGGGAGGTGTTTTCTGTGGGTGCGTGTGGGGTTTGTGTTGTGGGTGTGTGTGGATTTTGTGTTGGTGTGTGTGTCTGTGGGTGTGTAGGGGGTTTGTTTTGTGGGGGGGTGTGGGTCTGTGGGGGGGATTTGTATTGTGGGGGGTGTGGGCCTGTGGGTGTGGGGGGGTTTGTGTGTGGGTGTGGGGGGGTTGTGCTGTGGGTGTGTGGGTCTTTGGGGGTGTGTGCATCTGTGGGTGTGTGTGGGTCTGTGGGTGTGGAGGGGGCTTTATGTTGTGGGGGGTGTGGGTCTGTGGGTGTGGGGGTGTGGGGGGGTTTGTGTGTGGGTGGGTGTGGGTTTGAGTGGGGTTTGTTAGGGTGTGCGTGGATGTGTGTGGGGTTTGTGTGTGGGCGTGTGGGGTTGTGTCGTGCGGCCGTGGGGTGCGGGGTGTGGGCCTGACGCGCGCGGCTCCCGCCCAGACTACGCGGAGTTCCTGTTCCTGGGCCTCTTCCTGCTGGAGATGAGCCTGAAGATGTACGGGCTGGGGCCACGCCTCTACTTCCACTCGTCCTTCAACTGCTTCGACTTCGGGGTGAGTGCTGGGCCCCCCTGCGCCGGGTGCCCCTGCGGGCGGCCAGGAGGGGCTCAGGGCCGTGGCCCGGCCCCTGCCTGTGCTGTGACGCGGGTTCCTGCTCGTGGCTCCTGCACGCTTGGTCGAGACGCGTCTGTGCGTGTCCATGTGGCCCTTGTCCATGAGTGTGCGGCCTCGGCGTCTGCCTGTGGGGCCCCTGCCCATGACGCCCTCGTCTGCGGTGCTCGCCCTGGCCCGTGGCGACATTCGTGGCACCCTTGCGTGTGGCAGCCTTGTCCGTGGTACCCTTACCGTGGCAGTCGTTCTTATTCACGGCGTGCTCATCCGTGGCTTCCTTGTTCGTGGCACCCTTGTCTGTGGCTCCCTTGTCCGTGGCTCCCTTGTCTGTGGCAGCATCATTCGTGGCAACCCAGCCTGTGGCAGCCTTGTTCGTGGTACCCTTACCGTGGTAGTTCTTATTCATGGTGCTCTCATATGTGGCACCCTTGTGCATGGCTCCCTTTTCCGTGGCACCCTTGTTTGTGGTGCTCACCCGAGTCTGCCTTTGTCCGTGGTACCCATCCGTGGCACCATGGCCTGTGGCACCCTTGCCCGTGGTGCTCTCATACGTGGCACCCTTGCCTGTGGCACCCTTGCCCGTGGTGCTCTCATCCGTGGCACCCTTATGCGTGGCTCCCTCGTCCGTGGCACCCTTGTCTGTGGTGCTCACTCACCCGTGGTGCTCACCCGAGTCCCCCTTGTCCGTGGTACCCATCTGTGGCACCCTGGCCTGTGGCACTCTTGTCCGTGGTGCTCTCACCCGTGGCACCCTGGCCCGTGGCGTTCATACCTAGTGCTGTGCTCGCACAGGTGACCGTGGGGTGTCTGAGGTCACCCGTGTGGCACCTGCATCACGCTCAGCAGCACAGGTGCTACTAGGCCCTGCTCCTTCCGGGGACCCCCACTGAGCTGCAGCCCACCCTCTGGGGCGGCGGGAGAGGACAAATGTCTCGGGGTGTCCCGGCCCTTCTGTTGCGTTTCCCTCACGGCTTTAGTCTGGAGGGGACAGCTGCGTGGGTCAGCGCGGTGCTTGGGGCCTCCTGCTCCTGGGGGTCCCGCGTGGGGGGCTCAGGGCCTGTGGGGGTGCAGCACTAGATCCCGCCCCACCCATTCTGTGTGTGCTCGGGTGCGAGCCCCGCCTGGGGTGATGTGCAGGAGGGGGCCCCGGAACCCCGACCCTGAGAATGACCTCATGGTTTCCCCGGGCTCTGTGGGTGGGGTGCAGTGGACGCTAGGGGGACAGGGCACGAACTCGATAGCACAGCGGGGAGGGCGTTGGCCTGGCACGCGGCCGACCCGGGTTCAATCCCCGGCATCCCCTAGGGTCCCCCGAGCACCGCCAGGAGTGATTCCTGAGTGCAGAGGCAGGAGTAGGTTCTAAGCATTCCTGGGTGTGACTTAAAACCGAGAAAGAAAAAATGAAAATAAGAGCAGAGGGTCCGGAGCAAGAGCACGGCTGGGAAAGCGCCGGTGTTGCACGCGGCCGACCCGGGTTCGATCCCCGGCGTCCCATAGGGTCCCCTGAGCCCCGCCAAGGAGTGATTCTTGAGTGCAGAGCCTGGAGGGACCCCTGTGCATCCCGGGTGGGACCCAAAAAGCAAATAAAGATACAGTGCTCGGGCCTCCTGTTGCCACCGGCTGTGCCGCAGTGTTTGGGGAGGGGGAGCGGGTGGGCACGGGAGTGACCAGAAGCCACTTTGACCTGCTGGCCCAGCTCTGGGGCCCGGGCACCCCGAATAGGAGCTCTGGGCTGCAGACAGTCGGGGTCGGCGCTGCGGGCGGGCCCTGGGTTGTGGGGGGCCGGGGCTGGGGCCGGGGCACTGGCCAGCGGGCGATGCCCAGAGCAAGGGGCGGTGCGGGGACACAGACGGGGACGGGGACGCCGCCGCCGTTTGCGGACCCGGGAAGAAAGGCTCCTTCCTCCCCGCGGCCGGCACGGGAGGCCCCATGAAGCCCCCACCGGCCGCCCCCCGCCAGGTCACCGTGGGCAGCATCTTCGAGGTGGTCTGGGCCATCTTCCGCCCCGGCACGTCCTTCGGCATCAGCGTGCTGCGCGCCCTGCGGCTTCTCCGGATATTCAAGATCACCAAGTAAGGGGCGGGGCCTGGGGCGGGGTGGGGCCTGTGGGCGGAGCCTGGGGTGGGGCCGGGATAGAGGGCGTGGTCTGGGGCGGGGCCGGGATAGAGGGCGTGGTCTGGGGCGGGGCCTGTCAGCGGGGTCGGGGTTGGGGCGGGGCCTGGGGCAGAGCCTAGGGTGGGGCGGGCTGGGGCGGGGCCGAGGTGGAGGCCGGGGACCATGGGTGGAGCCTGGGGCCGGGGCGTGGTTTGGGGTGTGGCCTGGGGTGGGGGCGGAGCAGAGGCGAGGGCGGGGCCTGTGGTTGGGCGGGGCCTGTGGTTGGGCGGGTCCTGGGCAGGCTGGGGCAGGGCTTCGGGCCTAGCGGTGTGGGGCGGGGCCTGGGGCCGGGGGATGGTCTGGGGGTGTGGCCTGGGGTGGGGGCGGGCAGAGGCGATGGCGGGGCCTGGGCAGGCGGGGCCGAGGCAGGGGGCGGGGCCTGTGCTGGGGCGGGGCCTGGGGCCTTGTTGATTTGGGCCCGGGGCCGGGGTTTAGTCTGGGGGTGTGGCCTGGGGCAGGGGTTGGGCAGAGCATGGGTGGCCAGGGGCGGGGCCTGGGAAGGGGCGGGGCCCGGGAGCCGGGCAGGACCCAGGTCCGCTGGGCAGCCCCTAGGGGGCCGTGCCAGCCGCTGGCTCTCGCACCCAGGTACTGGGCGTCCCTGCGGAACCTGGTGGTGTCCTTGATGAGTTCCATGAAATCCATCATCAGCCTCCTCTTCCTCCTCTTCCTCTTCATCGTGGTCTTCGCCCTCCTGGGGATGCAGCTGTTTGGGGGCAGGTGAGCGCCCCCCCCCCCCCGCACACTCCGCGGCACACGGGCGCTTTGTTCTGGGGGACTCCCCCGCCCCCCTCGGGCGCTGTCCCAGAAGTGAACGCAGGGCCTGCTCCTGACTCTCTCCCACCCTTGGCGGAAACGGGGGGGGGGTGCGGGGGGGTCCACTGGCAGGGGTGAGGAGGGGCTGTGCCAGGAAGAATGCCTGTGGTCTCCGTGCCACGCGTGCCCCCGGAACTCCCCTCCAGGTTCAACTTCAACGACGGGACGCCGTCGGCGAACTTCGATACCTTCCCCGCGGCCATCATGACCGTGTTCCAGGTACGAGGCGGGGATCTGAACGACCACCCCCCCCTCCGAGACCCCACAGCCAGCCAGCCAGCAGGGCACGCCCACCCACCAGTGCCACAGGGCGTGCTCCCTCCTGTGCTCTGGAGGCTGGGGGGACCCGCACGGGCCCAGGTGCCTGGCTTCCCGACTCCGGGGACACAGAGGGGTTCCTGCCCACCCTTACACGTCAAACGCTGAAACCTTGGGAAGCTCAGCTGGGGGTGGGGTGGAGTGGGGGTCCCGTGGAATCAGTTCTGTCTCAGAGCTTAAGAAAGACTCAGGTTGCGGCTGGAGCAAGAGCACAGCGGGGAGGGCGTTGGCCTGGCACGCGGCCGACCCGGGTTCGATCCCCGGCATCCCATAGGGTCCCCCGAGCACCGCCAGGAGTGATTCCTGAGTGCAGAGCTAGGTGTATAAACCCTGAGCATCATTAGCTGTGACCCAAAAAACAAAACAAAACTAAAGATCCAGGTCAGCTGCCTGTGTCCAGCCCCGGCCCCCCCCCCAAGGCTCCATGGGGACCCCCCGGCAGGCCGACGGGCGGATGCTGAGCTGCGCGTTTTCTCCGGTGCAGATCCTGACGGGCGAGGACTGGAACGAGGTGATGTACAACGGCATTCGCTCCCAGGGCGGCGTGAGCTCGGGCATGTGGGCCGCAGTCTACTTCATCATCCTCACCCTCTTCGGCAACTGTATCCGCCAGGCCAGGCGGCCCCGGACCGGTGCCCCCTACGCCCCCTGTGTGTGTGTGTGTGTGCCCGTGGCGGGGGCCCAGGGCAGCAGGGAGGGATATGGGGGGGGAGGGGTCGGGGACACGGGGAGGGCGGGGGTTGGGGACACGGGGAGGGCGGGGGTCTGGGTCTGGGGGTGCTGAGGGTGGGGGCTGGGGGACTGGGTCTCCGCCCCGGCCTGGCCACCTTAACTGCCCACCTAGACACGCTGCTGAACGTGTTCTTGGCCATCGCTGTGGACAACCTGGCGAACGCCCAGGAGCTGACCAAGGTGGGCACTGTTCTCGGGTGGGGGGTGGGGGAAGTCTCTGGCCTTCGGGACTCATCCGGGGCTGCCGCTGCAGGCCCTTGGGGGGCGCCGGGGACAGCCAGCGGGAGGGGCGACCGGCCACCCAGCCAGGAAGGGGCCGAGTCCCCGGGGCCCGGCCGGCCACCCTCCGCGTCCGCCCGCAGGACGAGCAGGAGGAGGAGGAGGCGTTCAACCAGAAACACATGCTGCAGAAGGCCAAGGAGGTCAGCCCCATGTCCGCGCCCAACATGCTGGCCCTCGAGTGAGTGCCGGGCCCGGGGCGGGGGAGGGGAGGGGAGGGAGGGGCTGCCCCCGGGGCCCCTCGGACCAAGACTCGATCTCTGCACTCCTGAGGCTTGGGCCGAGTTCCCGCCTTGCTGCGCCCTCTCTGAAGGTAATACCGGCCCTGTCCTTCCTGCGTTTTTCTTTTTCTTTTTTTTTTTTTTAAGGCTTCTGTTTGGGGGTCACACTCGGTGATGCTCAGGGCTGACTCCCAGCTCTGCACTCAGGAATCACTCCTGGCGGGGCTCGGGGGACCCTAGGGGATGCCGGGGATCGAACCCGGGTCGGCCGCGTGCCAGGGCAACTCCCCAATCTTTTTTTTTTTTGTTTTTAATGCTTTAAAAGCTTCCTGAGAGCCTCAAACCCACCCCAGGGGCAGCTCAGGGTGCAGAGTTCACGACGGGGAGTGGCTCTGCAAGGAGGAGGAAGCTTGGGGGGGGGCGTTTCTCAGGATTGTGGGGTCGTGGGGGCTTCCCTCCGAGTTCAGCTTTGGGAGCTGTGCTCCGTGGAGGGGGGAGTGGGGTGCAGGGGCCGGGCGGGGAGCAGGTCAGCCATCCCGGGTTCCGGCCCGGGGGTGCCCACCAGCTGGGGTGCAGCCAGGAACCGCCCTTGTGTCTGTCTGGGCCACAGAATCCAGCGGGCAGGCGGTGGCCCACGTGGGTTAGGGTCTGGGGGACATGCCCCAGGGGGGTGACCTTTGCCCCTGAGAAGTGGGTGCCAGGTCGGACGCCCTTAAAGGCCTCGGAATGGGGGTGTCAGGCAGGCCGATGGCCCACGGGACTCAGAGCTGGAGGGGTCGGGGCTCAGGACTTGGGGGGTCCTGGTGTCGGGGGTCACTGAAGCCGCCAGTGGGGTGGGCTGCCCCTGAGGGTGATGGAGAGGTGCAGGGGGGGTCTCGGGATAGAGACTTCTGGGGGTCCTGAGATCCTAATAATCGGTGCGTCTGGGGGTCGGGGGGGGGACCGGCCACCAGCTCTGTGCACGGGAGGGACTTCAGGAGAGAAATAGGGTGACAGGCACAGATCCACGGGCACTGCAGGGGTCCTGGAGCCCGGGAGACCCCTTCCGGGCTGCCGGAAGTGGAGTGAGAAGGTCCCCGTGTCTGGTGGTCCGAGTGAGACGCCCGTGTGTGAGGCCCAGAGTTGGACCCCCAGCCCTGCCCGTGCCCCCTCCTTGTTCAGGAGTAATTACACCCCCCCCCCCCCCCACCGACCAAACCCCAGTTCCCTACAGTAATCGGCGGAGACAAGCAGAGAAACTTTCTCTCCAGAAGGTTCTCTGGGGTCGATTAGTCTCCACCCTGTCTGTCCCGAACTCAGCAGGGGTGGGGCAGACACCCCTGCGGGGGCCCGGACACACCAGCAGGTTGGCGGGGGGTGGGGTGGGGGAGAGGGGGGTGCCCACCCTCATGGTTCTTCTGGTGGCCTTTTTGCAGAGAACAGAGCAGGGGCTGAGGGCCGGGCGGGGACGTGGGGACTGAGAGTGCAGGGGTGTGGCTCGGGATGAGCAGGGCCTGGTCCAGGTGGGAGCCTGCAGTCGGTCCCCCTCACCTGGAGGGGGAGGGAGGAGGGGGGAGAGGAGGGGGAGAAAGGGAGCAAGGGGGAGGGAGAGGGAGGGGAGGGACAGGAGGGGGAGAGGGGTGAGGGAGGGAGAGGGAGAGGGAGGGGTGAGGGCCAGGGCAAGGGCGAGCATGAGCCACCCCAGGTAACTATCCCCCCCTGCAGGTTCCGTGTGTGGCAGTCGGGTGAGGTCCAGGGGGCACCTGGGCCCATGGGCGTGTGAGGGCAGTGGAGGGCAGGAAGCGAGGGGAGCATGAACGTGTGTCTGGTCTGGAGGGGCGCGTGCGTGAGGGTCTCTCAGGCCCAGAGCATGGATGCTTGTGCATGTGTGTATGAGCACGTCCTGGTGCCTGTATGTGTGCCTGTCCTGGTTCGTATGTGTGTGTGTGCATGTGTCTGAGCGTGTCCTGGTTCGTATGTGTGTGTTGCATGTGTCAGCGTGCCCTGGTTCACATGTGCGTGTGTGTGCATGTTAGAGCGTGTCCTGGTTCCTGTGTGTGTCCATCTGCGTCCTGGTTCCTATGTGTGTGTGCGTGTCTGAGTATGTCCCGATTCCCATGTGTGTAGATGTTTGCGTGCATGTGTACACATGCCTGACTGCATCCCGGTTCCTGTGTACACGTGTGTCTGAGTGTGTCCTGGTTTCCTGTGTGTACTCCATGTTCGCATGCATGTGCGTTTCTGAGTGTGTCCTGGAGTGTGTGTATGCATGTGTCTATACATGTCCTGTTTCCTATGTGTGCATGTGTCTGAGCGTGTCCTGGTTTGTATGTGTGTATGTGCGTGTTGGAGTGTGTCCTGGTTCCTGTGTGCATGTGTGTGCATGTCCTACTGTGTTCCAGTTCCTATGTGCGTGTGTGTGCGTGTCTGAGCATGTCTCGATTCCCATGTGTGTGGATGTTTGCATGCATGTGTACACATACCTGAGTGCATCCCTGTTCCTGTGGGCACATGTGCGCGTGTGTCTGAGCGTGTCCTGGTTTCCTGTGTGTACGCCATGCTTGGGTGCATGTGTGTGTCTGAGCATGTCCTGGAGTGTGCGTGTATGTGTGTGTCTGCACATGTCCTGGTCCCTATGTGTGCGTGTGTCTGAGTGTGTCCTATGTGTATGTGTGCATGCATGTTTGAACGTGTTTCACTGCGTGTGTGCGTGTGCTCTGCCCAGTGAGAGCTGGGCTGGGCGCCTTGGAGACCCTGCGTGGCCTTTAACCTGGGGGATGTGCCAACTCTGCCCGTACTTGGAGCGTGCTTGGGGGTTGGGGGTTCCCGGGTGCCCCTATGTGGCTCTCAGCACAGTCCCCTTGGGCCCCTCTGCCAGCTCCCTGCCCTCGCCCACTCGGGGACCCCCAGCCCCTGGCTCCCGACACCAACCCCCGTGGGGATGGCGGCCGGGAAGGCGTCGGTGCTCGTGGGGACACCCTGGGTGACGCCGCCGTCGGGTCCTTCCAAGCTCCAGTGGGGCCAGCGGGCGCCTGGGTCCGGCGAGGGTCCTGGCCCCCCCCAGAGCGCGCCCGGGCTGGGGGCGGGGGTCCCTGGGGCCCCGCGCGTCGGGCACGCTGAACCTCTCCCGTTTCTCTTCCCCAGAAGGAGGCGACGCCATCACATGTCGATGTGGGAGCCGCGCAGCAGGCACTTGTATGTGCGCCCGCAGCGTGTGTGTCGGCGCGCCCCGCGTGGCCGCGCGTGGCCAGGCACGCGTGACCTGGCCTGCCGCCACGGGGGGGCGCGGCCGAGTGCGTGTGCGTGTGTGCGGGGCCCCGTGCCGTGTACGCACGCGCTTGCTCCATGTGCGTCTGCGGCCGTGTGTGTGTGTGCACGCGTGTGCACGCGCAGGAGCGTGTGTCCACACACGCGTGCGTCCGTCCATCCATCCTTCCTTCCTTCCATCCATCCGCTCTCCGTGTGGCCCCAGCGAGCGAGCGAGCGGCCTTGGGAGCGGGCGAGGCTGCGTCACCTCCCCCGCGTGGAGGCGCCTCCTGGCCTCGTGTCCATCGCAGGGCTCCGTTCCGGGGGCCATCGGCGGGGCCGGCCAGAGCGGGCCACTCTGGTCTTGGAGGGCAAGGCCGGGCCTCTCCGAGCACGGCCTGGCCGGCGGCTGCCCGCGGCTGTCCTCGAGAAGGACAGGGTGCTCCTCGGACCCAGACCCCGGCGCTCTTGGTGGACACGGCCAGGGTGCGGGACATGCTGGGGGCCGCAGCCTCCCCGCCGGCCCGCGCTCCCCGCGTCTGCGCTTCCTGTCTGCAGGCGCGGCCGCCTCCGTGCTGTCCACCCCCCGCCCCGCGCCCCGTCGTCTGTGCTGTCCCCCCGCCCGGCCCTGCCCTGCCCGCGCTGACCGGCCCTTCCGCCTGCAGGAGGGAGCGGCGCCGGCGGCACCACATGTCCGTGTGGGAGCAGCGCACGAGCCAGCTGCGCAGGCACATGCAGATGTCCAGCCAGGAGGCCCTGAACAAGGACGACGGCCCGCCCATGAACCCCCTGAACCCCCTCAACCCGCTGAGCCCCCTCAACCCGCTCAATGCCCACCCCAGCCTGTACCGGAGGCCCCCCCGGGCCGTCGAGGGCCTGGGGCGCTGCGAGGAGGAGCGCGGCAGCCGCGGGGGGTCCCTCAAGGTGGGCTTCGGGGACCGGCCGCACAGCCCGCTGGCCCTGGGCAGGCGGGAGCCGCCGTGGCTGGCCCGGCCATGCCTGGGGAACTGCGAGGCGGCCCCGGTGGAGGCTGGCGGCGGCAGCGGCGGCAGCGGGGGCAGCTCGGAGCCCACCGTGACCTTCGAAGACCGGGCCCGGCACCGCCAGAGCCAGCGGCGCAGCCGGCACCACCGCCGCGTGCGGTTGGAGGGCCGCGAGCCCGCGTCCAGCTCCCGCAGCCGCTCGGCCAGCCAGGAGCGCAGCCTGGACGAGGCGGGACCCCCGGCCGACGGGGAGCCCCACGGCGGCAAGCAGCCCCCGATCCAGGAGGAGGAGAGAGGCCAGGACTTGAGGCGGTGAGCGGAGCGCGGGCCTCGGTTTACCCTGCCTGCATGGCAGGATGCGGGGACCCCCCCCCCCTCCATCCTGCGCCCGACCCTGAGCCCTGCCCCTCGCAGGACCAACAGCCTGATGGTGGCCGGGGGCGCCGGGCTGGGCCGGGCCCTGGAGGACGCCGAGAACCCGCTGCTGCCGCCGCCGGCCGAGCTGGAGGTGGGCAGGGACGCGGAGCCCGAGGCGGAGGGCAGCAGCGAGCAGGCCCTGCTGGCCGACGTGCAGCTGGACATCGGCCGCGGCATTAGCCACAGCGAGCCCGACCTGTCGTGCGCCACCAGCCCCACGGACAAGGCCGGCACCGAGAGCACCAGTGTCGCCGTAGCCATCCCCGACGTGGGCCCCTTGGTGGAGTCCACCGTGGTGCACAGTGAGACGCCCCGCCCCCAGATTAGGCTCCGCCCCCAACTGAAGCCCCACCCAGCTCCAGCCTCGGCCCCGCCCACAGTTCTGCCCTTAGCCTCAGCCCAGCCTCCAGCCCCATCTCCGCCCCCCTGTCGCAGCCCCGCCCCCAGATCCACCCCAGCTCCACCCCCAGCCTCAGCCCAGCCTCCAGCCCCAGCTCCGCCCCGCCCTCAGCCCCACCCAGAGCTCTGCCCTCAGTCTCAGTCCCGCCCACAGCTCTGCCCTTGGCCCCGCCCCACAGCTCCGCCCTCAGCCTCAGCCCAGCCTCCAGCCCCAACTCCACCCCCTGCCTCAGCCCAGCCTCTAGCCCAAGCTCCACCAACAGCTCCGCCCTCAGCCTCAGCCCCACCCCCAGCCTCAGCCCCGCCCCGAGCTTTGGCCCGCCCCCAGCCTCAGCCCCGCCCACAGTTCTGTCCTCAGCTCAGCCCAGCTTCCAGCCCAGCTCCGCCCCCCTGTCGCAGCCCTGCCCCCAGCTCCACCCCAGTTCCACCCCCAGCCTCAGCCCAGCCTCCAGCCCCAGCTCCGCCCTCAGCCCCAACCCTCAGCCCCATCTACAGCTCTGCCCCCAGCCTCAGCCCCGCCCCCAGTCTCAGCCTAACCCCCGCCCCGCCCCCCAGCATGCCTCAGTTTCCTCCTGTCGATTTTTTTTTTCCCATAAGTTTTTGGGTCCCACCCGGCAATGCTCAGGGCTGACTCCTGGTTCTGCACTCAGGAATCCCTCCTGGCGGTGCTCGGGGGACCCTATGGGATGCCGGGGATCGAACCTGGGTCGGCCGCGTGCCAGGCCAACGCTCTCCCCGCTGTGCTCTCGCTCTGGCCCCTGCTCCCTTCTGATTTTTTACCCCCAAAACTGCTTCCGGCGGGTGTGTGATATAGCCGGACAGTGCCTAAGTGGACAGCCAGCGTGGCCAGCCCCCCCTCTCTGCCATGTGGGGGCGGGATCAGATTTGGGGCCAGCGCTGGGGGCTCTGAGGGTGCCTGCGGGTCAGGGGTCAGGGCATGCCGAGACTCCAGGACTTGCTCAGCTCAATCGGGACAGCCCGTGAGGACGGCCCAGCTGCTAGGGCGCCCCGCGGGGACCCCGCTGCCCCAGCCCTCTCCCCGTCCCCCCTCCCCCGCCCCCGGCGCACACGGCCAGGGCTGAGCTTGGGCCCCCCACACCCGCTTCCCCGCGCAGTGAGCAACAAGACGGACGGGGAGGCCAGCCCCCTGAAGGAGGCCGAGATCCCGGAGGAGGAGGACGAGGAGGACGAGGAGGGGGCGGAGAAGAAGAAGAAGAAGAAGAAGAAAGAGAAGCGGGAGCCGGGCAAGGCCATGGTCCCTCATAGCTCCATGTTCATCTTCAGCACCACCAACCCGTGAGCACCCGCCCACCCAGGCCTTGGGGGGTGGGGGGGCTAAGGCGGGGGGCCGTCCAGGGGCCGTGCAGCTCAGGACATCAGGACGCCTGTCCCCCCCCCCCGCCCCCCACGCCCCAGGATCCGCCGGGCCTGCCACTACATCGTCAACCTGCGCTACTTCGAGATGTGCATCCTGCTGGTCATCGCGGCCAGCAGCATCGCCCTGGCCGCCGAGGACCCCGTCCTCACCAACTCGGAACGCAACAGGGTGCGTGTCCCAAGGGGCCCCGCCCACCTGCCTGGCATCAGGGGGGACTGGCCCCCCCCTCGCACCGTGGGAAACGTGGGGCGGTGCCCCCCGCCCGGGCACCAACCAACCAACCACCTTGCGGTCGGCCTGGACGGAGGGCTGGGTTCGTGTCCAGTGCCCCGAGGGACCCGCGGGGCGGGGCAGGGCAGGGGGAGGCCCCCTGGGACGCCCACCCGCCCCCCTGTGTCCCCCACAGGTCCTGCGCTACTTCGACTATGTCTTCACCGGCGTGTTCACTTTCGAGATGGTCATTAAGGTAGGAGCAAGCGCCCAGCTCATTTCCGCTGCCTGTCCCAGCACCTTGGGACCCTGGGGACCAGGCGGATCGTGCGGGTCTGGGGGAGAACCCGGGGGGGGAGCCAGGACCCCATAGGCAAGCTGCTGGGGTCAGCAGGCATGGGGAGGTGGGTGGCGTAGGGCTTCCTGGACCCATCTCTACCCCGTTCCACATGCCGTGGGCTATTTCCGGTGCTCCGAGCCCACCCCCCCGGCCGCCCCCCTCTCTGTCCCCCCCCTCAGCCTGGGCCTCGGCTGACCTGAGGCCTCGCACTCTTCCCCCAGATGATCGACCAGGGCCTGATTCTGCAGGACGGCTCCTACTTCCGGGACCTGTGGAACATTCTGGACTTCGTGGTGGTGGTCGGCGCCTTGGTGGCCTTCGCTCTGGCGTAAGTAGCCTCGGGTGGTGTCCGAGTCCCTCGGGCCTGGCTCGCCGGCCTGCCGGACCCCTGGAGGGGGACCCCGAGCGCCTTCACCTGTCCCTGAGCTCGCCTGGCTCCTTGCTCGATGTGGTTTGAAAGGAAATTTCCCGACATGCTCGCGTTTGCCTGGATAGTATCTGAGCCCGCCTGGGGTGTTATCCCAAGAGGGAAGGCCCGTGATGGGGGCTTGGGGGGCTTTGGGGGGTGCCAGCTCTTCCCCCAGGCCAGAAGGAAGCATCAGAATCGGCCTCTGACTGAGGAGACCCCCACCCCCATTTTTGTCGGAGGTGAAAATATTATTCCGATGTTGCTAGGGAGATAGCCCAGTGGGGAGGGCGTTGGCCTGGCACGCGACCGACCTGGGTTCGATCCCCGGCATCCCCTAGGGTCCCCCGAGCCCCGCCAGGAGTGATTCCTGAGTGCAGAGCCAGGAGGAGCCCCTGAGTGGTCAGATTCCTTCACTTCCTGCCAGTTGGTTTGCCGGCTCCGGGCTTGTGGCTCTCGGGGGAGTCCGGCCTGGCCCCCCTGGTTCTGTGCCGGAGACAGTGGCCCCCTTTGAATGGGGGGGGAAGCGAGGCTCTAAGGAAGACGCTGTCCCCCCTTCCTTAGGAAGGCCAGAGGCACTGGGGGTGCTGACAGAGCAGAGACCCTCAGATTCCCAGTGGGCACGGTGGCATTTGAACAGACTGTTTGGTCGTTGCGTGTCCAGACACTGCTGTGGTCACATGACTGCCCTGTGGCATAAGGGATGGGGTCCCCGTCCTGTCCTTAGAGACCCCCCGCCCATTGGGCCAGGCCAGGCCAGGCCAACTCTGCTTCCCACAGGCCCAGGTTGGTCACTCTCATGCGTGACTGGGTCACCCCAGCCAGAAGCACGCTGGCATGCGTGTTGGCTCCATCCCTGCCAAGACCCCCCCGTCTCAGGTGTGAGAGCTGCTTTTCCGTGTTGGGGTGTGAGGTCTCGGCGCCCCCAACTGCACAGCCCCCACGTTACCTCTGTCAGCACCTGGATGGAAACTGAGGCAGCCTTGATCTTGCACCGTTTCTGAGTTCCCCGAGTCTCACATCTGTGGGACAAGGGCATGTGACACATTTAAGAGTCGGAACGGGCGGGGACTGGAGCCATAGCACAGCAGGGAGGGCGTGTCTGCCTGGCACGCGGCCGACCCGGGTTCGATCCCTGGCATCCCTTAGTAGGGTCCCCTGAGCACCGCCAGGAGTGATTCCTGAACACAGAGCCAGGAGTCAGCCCTGAGCATCGCCGGGTGGGACCCAGAAAGGAAAATAAAAACGTTGGAAGGGGCCCGGGAGCTAGTAAGGGGTCCGGCTGCGTGTACCCCAACCAGCTCTGATCCCAGAACCGGGTCTTCCCCACCCCCAAATGTCGGGCAGCTCGGGGGCACAGGGTCGCCGCCCACAGCAGAGAAGCCAGACCCTGTCCCTGTCGCGAGGCGGGACCTGGCACAGGCCTCAGTTTCCCTGTTGGGCAGCGGATCCCAGGGCCCGTCATCAGACAGCCTGAGTGCAGGGGTGTGGCCGAGCCCCAGCTGGCCGGGCGGCCCTTCCGCTCACTCTCCCATGTCCCACAGCCACCAGGAATCCCCCACAGGCCTTGCTCTGAGACTGGCCAGAACATCCCCCCCGTGGGTGCTGGCCTCTCTCCATGGCGTCCTTCCCCCAGCGTCAAGCTCCTCCAAGCTGGCCCGTCTGCCGTGGCCAGTGGCCAGGGGACCACCATCCGGGTTAGCCCGAGGGCTTGATGTATGACCCCCCCCACGCTCCTGGTGTTTCGAGGTGAACGGAGAAGTGGGGGGACAGGTGTGGCCCTGTGCCCTTGGTGATGTCCAAGCACCCGTCCACATGGCCACCAGCCCCTTGTCAGAGAAATCAGCCCCCACCTCAGCGTCCCCTCTGGGGGGGCAGGCTGATGTCTCTAGCTCAGCGCCCTCGTGGGACGGAGCAGGAGGGAAGTGACCAGAGCCGGGGTCAGCTGGGTGCAGGCCATTTGGTGGGGAGTGGGGGGCTATGCAGAGTGCAGCAGGCAGGGCTGAGGGTCGCCTCTTGTCCCCGTTTCTGTGTCCCCCTCCTCCCCAGCCCCCTCCCCATTGCTTCTCTCTCTTTCTCTCCCGCTCTCCACGGGACTCTCAGGAGTGCTCTGGGGTAAATATCTCCCGGGATTTTCTGTGTCTCGGTGGGGGGGTATGGTGAGGGTGTGGGGAGATCCAAGTGGGGGCGCCAGGGGTCACGTGGGTGTCTCTGGGTGGGCTTGGGGCCTTTCGTGGGGAAAGAGGGAGCTCAGGGTGAGATGCACGGGGTTCCCTCAGGCGGGGACCTGGCAGGAGGGAAGGGGGCAGGCCAGCCCGGATGCACGTCCTGGGCGGCCAGTGGGGCGGGGTGTGGCCAGCACAGCCTCCTGCCCCCCAGATGTGTCCCCGCCCATCTCAGCAGCAGGCCCTGCCCCGCGCTCTCCAGGGTGCCAGCCCGAGTGGGAGCCGGGCCGGGGTCCCCAAGTGGGGTGGTGAAGAGAGGGGGCCTGTGTGCATGCTCCCAGGGACCCCGGCCCGGCCCCTGGTGCCAGTGTCCCTGCTCTCTCCCCGCCCGCCATGCCTGGGGACCCTCCGGCAGCACCAACAAGGCCCGCGACATCAAGACCATCAAGTCGCTTCGGGTGCTTCGGGTGCTGCGGCCGCTCAAGACCATCAAACGGCTGCCCAAGCTCAAGGTGAGCCCCGCCCACGGGCCCCGCCCCTCCAGAAGGCCCCGCCCACTGATCCTGGCCACGCCCATACAGTAAAATCCTGCTCAGTGTGTGGCCACGCCCCAGGCAAGCCCCGCCCACCGGTCATGGCCTTGTCCCTCTAGACAAGCCCCACCACTGGCTCTGACCACGCCCTCTAGGAAAGCCCCGCCCCTCCAGGCAGGCCCCACCCACGCTCATACAGGAAAATCCTGCCCAATGGGTGGCCACGCCCCCAGACAAGCCCCGCCCACCGGCCTTGGCCTTGTTCCTCTAGACAAGCCCCACCCACTGTGCCGGAGTCCAGCTCCGGCATGATGGCTAGCCGACTCAGAGATGATGTGTTGACCAGCAGCTATCAAGGCTGAAGGCCCCGTTTATTCTCAAGCAAGCAGTTTTATATTATTTGCATACCTTGGCCCAGGCACGTAGCCAAGTCCAAAGATGTTCTCATGGGTTAGACATATTTTGTGTTTGTCTCAAGATGTTCTCATTAAAAATACCAAGTCAGATTATTCCCAAGGTTACTTAGAGCACGAGAAGTATGTACGTGCAGGATGTGTCCTGCTTATCTTGCTGGTAGGTTTTACCTTCAAGGCCCCTCTTTCAAGAGGCCCTCTGCACAGGACTCTCCCAAGCCCCCAGTGCAGGTCATACAAAGTTCATTGTCCCACGCTGGTCTCTAGTCTCTAGTCTATGTGCTCCAAGCAATCCCACTACACCACTGGCTCTGACCACGCCCTCTAGAAAGCCCCGCCTATTGACCCCGCCCCTCCAGGAAGGCCCTGCCCACTGGCCCTCGCCATTCCCATACAGGAAAATCCTGCTCAGTGGGTGGCCACGCCCCAGGCAAGCCCCGCCCACCGGTCATGGCCTTGTCCCTCTAGACAAGCTCCACCCACTTACTGATCACGCCCTCTAGGAAAGCCCCACCCGCTGGCCACGCCCCTCTGGGCAAACCCTGTCCATAGGTGCTGGCCACGCCCCTCCAGGCAAACCCTGTCCATAGGTGCTGGCCACGCCCCTCTGGGAAAAGCCACACCCACAGGCTCTGGCCACGCCCATGGGTCCTGGCCACGCCCTTCTGGGCAAGCCCCGCCCCTCTGCCCGATCACGTATTCCAGATGGGGTCAGTGGGGTACAGCTGTTACCTGTCACGTGATACCTAACTCGGCCTTGCTGTTACTGGAAAAAAAATTTGTGGGACATGTGTGCAAGGTGAAATATACAGGACAGGGGACCTCTAGGCTTTGGACAGGTGGAGAGCACTGGCGTGGGGGTGGGGGACTGAGCCCCCAAATGTTAGGCCAAGGTCCCGCTCCTCACTGAGACGAGACAGCGAAGGTCCCTTCCCGCAGGGGCAGCTGCACTTGGGGCCGGGAGAGTGGACAGGGCTTCATGCTACCACCTGCTGCTGCGCCCGCGTCCACCCCCTGCTGGCCGCTCCGTCCCCAGGCGGGTGGGGCGGTCTGTGCCCAGCTCACCCTCCCGTCTCTTCCCCGGGCTGGCGTCTGCCCTCCGGAGGGGTGAGCGGGCAGCGTCCTCAGCCCCGGCCCCGGCCCTTGTCCCCGCCCAGGCCGTGTTCGACTGCGTGGTCACGTCCCTGAAGAACGTCTTCAACATCCTCATCGTCTACAAGCTCTTCATGTTCATCTTCGCCGTCATCGCTGTGCAGCTGTTCAAGGGCAAGTTCTTCTACTGCACCGACAGCTCCAAGGACACGGAGAAGGAGTGCATGTGAGCCCACAGTGCCGCCCGCTCTCGCTCTTTTTCTCTCCCGTGTACTATTCCTTTGGCCCACACCCAGCGGTGCTCAGAGCTCACTCCTGGTTCTGCACTCAGGAATCACTCGTGGCAGTGCTCGGGGGACCCAGTGGGATGCCAGGAATCGAACCCGGGTCAGCCGTGTGCAAGGCCAACGCCCTTCCCACCGTGCTTTTGCTCCAGCCTTTAGCTTTTTGGGGGCTTGTCCCTGGGTTTACAACACTCGCGAGCCCCCACCACAGCCCCCCCAGTTCTGTCCCCCCTCTAGCCGTGACAGTGAGCTTCTGTGTCCCTGTGGCCGTGGCATGAATGCTGATGGCCCACAGCCTGGCAGGGCCCAGGGGCCGAACCATCTGGCCACGGGGCCGAGACCCTCCAGGCCCGCCCTGCCCCCCCCAGGCCTCCTGAGCACTGCTTGGGAAGGGACGAGACCCCTCCCCAGAATAAGCCATAAGCCAGAGCAGTGAAGGGCCGTGGCCCATTTATTCCCGGGACCCAAACGCACGCGCACACACACACATACACACACACACACCCCGGGCAGCGGAGGGTGCGACCCCCAAGCTCCTCCCCCTTCCAGAGGCAACTACGTGGACCACGAGAAGAACAAGATGGAGGTGAAGGGCCGCGAGTGGAAACGACACGACTTTCATTACGACAACATCGTCTGGGCGCTGCTGACGCTCTTCACCGTGTCCACGGGCGAGGGCTGGCCGCAGTGAGTGACCGGGACACGGGGAGGGAGGGCCGGCCAGCTGCAGGGAGTGACCGGGACACAGGGGAGGGCCAGCCAGCTGCAGGGAGTGACCAGGACACAGAGGACACGGGGAGGGAGGGCTGGCCGGCCGCAGGGAGTGACCGGGACACAGGGGGGACACAGGGAGTGACCAGGACAGAGGGGAGGGCCAGCCAGCTGCAGGGAGTGACCAGGACACAGGGGACACGGGGAGGGAGGGCCAGCCGGCCACAGGGAGTGACCGGGCCACGGGGCTGCGCGTCCCCCCGACGGGGGGTCCCTGCAGGCGGCCACCGGCTCCCCGCCCGCAGGGTCCTGCAGCACTCAGTGGACGTGACGGAGGAGGACCGCGGCCCGAGCCGCAGCAACCGCATGGAGATGTCCATCTTCTACGTGGTCTACTTCGTGGTCTTCCCCTTCTTCTTCGTCAACATCTTCGTGGCCCTCATCATCATCACGTTCCAGGAGCAGGGCGACAAGATGATGGAGGAGTGCAGCCTGGAGAAGAACGAGGTGTGTGTGGGTGTGTGTGTGGGGGGGGGTCGCGCCCCTTCCCCGCACACGCAGCCCCCCCACCCTGACGGGCCCGTGCCCCCCCCCGCAGCGGGCCTGCATCGACTTCGCCATCAGCGCCAAGCCGCTCACACGCCACATGCCGCAGAACCGCCACACCTTCCAGTACCGCGTGTGGCAGTTCGTGGTGTCCCCGTCCTTCGAGTACACCATCATGGCCATGATCGCCCTCAACACCGTCGTGCTCATGATGAAGGTGAGGGCAGGGGGGTCTCCGTGGGGCGCTCGGGCAACCCGCAGCCCTGACTGACGGGGGCCCGGCCGTCCCCCCAGTACTACTCGGCCCCCTGCACCTACGAGCTGGCCCTCAAGTACCTGAACATCGCCTTCACCATGGTCTTCTCCCTCGAGTGCGTCCTCAAGGTCATCGCCTTCGGCTTCCTGGTACGCCCGGGCCTCGTCGCGGGGTGCGGGAGGGGCCGTGGGCTCTCCCCAGAGACCGGGTGGTGCAGGGCGGGGCGGGAGGGGAGAGGAAATGGGTCTGTGGGGGGAAAAATGCCACAGGGGAGGTGAACCCCGAAGGCAGCTTTCCTGGGGGGGCAGTGGGGAGACACTTACAGCCCGGGACGGGGGGGGCCCAGGGAGACGGTTTCCTGCCCCACAAGCCAGGGCCGTGTCTGTGTGTATGGGGCGGGTATGAGACTGTGTATGAGTGTGTGTGTGAGCGGGGTGTCTGAGTGTGCATATGCGTGTATTTATGTAAACGTGAGTGGATGTGAGTTGTGTAAGTGGAGTTGTATGTGTGCGTGTGTGTGAGTGGAGTGTGTGTAGAATTGTGTATGTGTATGTGTAAGTAGAATGTGCGCGTATACGAGTGTGTATGTGGATGAGTGTGTGTATGTATATGTGTGCACATGAGTAGCCCATGAATGTGCATGTGCGTGAGTGGAGTACGTACATGAGTGTGCATGCATGTGTATGAGTGGGTGTGTGCATGTGGAATGTATACAAGTGGAGTATGTGAGTGCATGCATGTATATGTGGGGGGGTGTACACATGGACAAGCATGTGCGTGTGGAATTTTATGAGTGGAGTATGTACGTGAGTGTACATGCATGTATGTGTGGAGTGTGTGTACACGTGGATAAGTGTGTGCATGTGGGAGGTATGTGAGTGCATGCATGTGTATGAGCGTGTACATGTGGATAAGTGTGTGCGTGTGGAACGTCTGAGTGTGAGTGGAGTACGAGTGTGTGCGTGTGGACGAGCCTCGGGCGAGCCGTTTCCTGGGCCCCGGGGACTGGGTTTCCGTCCGTGAGCCCGTCGGGCCGGGGGGTGCGGGCGGGTAAGGACCTAAGGACCGCGTCCCCCTGTCCTGCGCTCAGAACTATTTCCGCGACACCTGGAACATCTTCGACTTCATCACGGTCGTCGGCAGCATCACGGAGATCATCCTCACCGACAGCAAGGTGGGCCCGGGGGCTCTGGCCGGGACCCCCTCGGCACCCGTGGGGGGGTGGGGGGGCCCCAACTCCCGGGGACAGGCAGACGCTCCCTGTGGTCCGGGGGCCTGAGACGTCGGCCGGAGCCCTGGGGTCAGGCGCCGTCCCCCCCGTGGGCGGTGTCAGCGTGACCACTGGGTGCATTAGGGCGGGGGGAGCATCCTCTTCTGACTTGGCCCCGCCCTCCCGACGCGGCCCCGCCCCTGATTCGGCCCCGCCCCCGCAGCTGGTGAACACGAGCGGCTTCAACATGAGCTTCCTGAAGCTGTTCCGGGCGGCGCGGCTCATCAAGCTGCTGCGCCAGGGCTACACCATCCGCATCCTGCTCTGGACCTTCGTGCAGTCCTTCAAGGTCCCCGCGCCCCGCCCCGCCCCTGCCGCCCCCCGGGGTCCCGCCACCCGCATAAACATCCTGCGGGCCTCAGAGCCCGGCACCCCCCCAGCCCGGGTTCGAGCTCTGGCACCGCATGTCCCGAGCACTGTGGGTGAGCCCCGTTGGGGCGGCCCGGGGGGTCCCACCACCCGGGGCTCAAGCCCGTCCGTCTGTCCGCCCCGCAGGCCCTGCCCTACGTCTGTCTGCTCATCGCCATGCTCTTCTTCATCTACGCCATCATCGGCATGCAGGTGCGTGGGGCAGGGGGGCAGGGGTGCTGCTGCCGGCCGTGCTGAGTCCCTCTGCTGCCCACCCAGCCACCCGGCGGTGCTCGGGCTGACTCCCGGCTCTAGTGCTCAGGAATCACTCCCGGCGGTGCTCGGGGGACCCTAGGGGATGCCGGGGATCGAACCCGGGTTGGCTGCGTGCCAGGCCAACGCCCTCCCCCCTGCCAGCCCCCAGCGGGCCCCGAGTTCAGGACCTGCCGAATGCGTTTCTCACCCCCCCCCCCAGCCTCCACCCTGCTTCGTCTCCATCCCGCCCTATCGACGACCGCCCAGCCCGCCTCTGTGTCCCTCCCCTCTGCCCGCCCAGACTGACTCACTCTGCAGCAGGGCTGGTTCTGGGGGGGTTGGCGGGTCCCCCGCCCTGCCTCACCTCTGTCCCCAACGCCCCCCCGGCCCCCCAGGTGTTCGGAAACATCAAACTGGACGAGGAGAGTCACATCAACCGCCACAACAACTTCCGGAGCTTCTTCGGGTCCCTCATGCTGCTGTTCAGGTGCCGCCCGGGGCCCGCAGGGGTGCAGGGTGGAGGGGGAAGAGCATCCTGCCCAGCGGCCCGGCCCCGCTGACCGGCGTGTGCGGGCAGGAGCGCCACGGGCGAGGCGTGGCAGGAGATCATGCTGTCGTGCCTGGGCGAGAAGGGCTGTGAGCCCGACACCAGCGCCCCCGCCGGACCCCCGGGCCAGGAGCGCTGCGGCACCGACCTGGCCTACGTCTACTTCGTGTCCTTCATCTTCTTCTGCTCCTTCCTGGTGAGCCCCGCGGGCCAGGCCCTCCCCTCCCCTCCCCTCCCTGAGACGCACATCCATTCCCGAGAGCCCCAGGACACTGGCGGATGCTGAAGCTGCCGCCCTCCTCACCTCACCCCTCCCCGAGACGCACGTCCATTCCCGAGAGCCCCGGGGGCCACTGGCGGATGCTGAAGCTGCCGCCCTCCCCTCCCCACCCCTACCCCCATCCCTAGATGCTCAACCTGTTCGTGGCCGTCATCATGGACAACTTTGAGTACCTGACGCGCGACTCGTCCATCCTGGGCCCGCACCACCTGGACGAGTTCGTCCGCGTCTGGGCCGAGTACGACCGCGCTGCCTGGTGCGTTGGGGCGGGGGGGCGGTGGGTGGCCCCGGGGGGGTGGTCTTTCGCGCCGGCCCACTGTGTGCCCACCACCTCCTCTTCCACCACCCCCCCCCGCCTTTGGGCCTTGTTCGGGGCTGGGGTCAACACGGCAGAAGCAGCTCTGCCCCCGCCCCGTCTTTTCCCTGCCGCTGCTGGTCAGACCCTCGTCACGAGGCTGACCAGGGCCCTCGCGGCCACCCCGGGGCTGACCAGAGCCAGCCCGGCTGCAGGTGGGGGCGGGACCCCCTCAGGAGAGAGGAAGTGGGCCCTCGGGGGAGCTTAGGGGAGAAAAACAATCTTGGGGTCCGGAGCGGCAGCACAGCAAGGAGGGCGCTTGCCCGGTACCCCTAGCCCCCCCCACCACCCCGAGCCCACCGGGAGTGATTCCTGAGTGACCCCTGAGCACGGCCGGGTGTGGCCGCCCAAAAATGGAGGGAAAATAAAAATCATAAAATTGTTCCCAGCCCCAACCTGGGGGTCACCGGCCGTCACTCCACCTCCTGGGTCCCAGCAGGCTTGGCTGCTGCTGCCACATCAAGGGGTGGGGGGCAGCGGCTTGGGGGGACGGGGGTCTGGCGTGGGCGGGACAGCCAGTGTCTGCGCAAGGAACTGCATCGCGACCCGCGCTCGGGGACCCCCAACGTTGTTCTATTTGCCCGTGAGGCTGTTCCGGGGAGTCCTCAGGGGCCCCCAGAGTGGGGTGGTCTCCCCAGGGGACCCCCTTTCTCCAGAACGCCCGCCCGCCTGTAGAGCCCCCAGCCCCAGGCCGGGGAGGGCCCTCGGCCGCCTCTTCCCTGGAGGAAGCGGGACACGCCCCGCACGGGACAGAGCTGTGGCACGGAAACGGCGGCGCGGGGCAGCCCCCGCTTGGACCCCGGGCCGGGGGTCTTGGCGGCGCCCCGGGGTGGCGCGGCGTGACCCTGTGCTTCCGTTGCAGCGGCAGGATTCCCTACAAGGACATGTACCGGGTCGTGCGGGTCATCTCGCCGCCGCTGGGCTTGGGAGAGAACTGCCCGCACAGGGTGGCGTGCAAGGTCGGCCCGGCCCGCCGGCCCGGCATGGGGCCCCTGCACCCGCCGCGGGACCCCACTGCTTCCGCCCGAGTTAAAGAGGCCCGCTCCCCCCACCCCACCCCTACGCGGCCGGAGCAGAGGCGCAGGCAGGGCGGCCTGGGGGGTGATGGGGACCCCCCCCAGGGCCACACGGGCACCGGGCTTGGGCAGGGGGCGGGCGCGGCTATGCCTGCCTGGGGGCTGCAGACACACACACACACACACACACACACACCCTGACACATACCCCTGCACAGACATACCTACACCCCCCCTACTCACACCCTGACTCCCCCATACACACACACCCCCCACACTGACACACACACACACACACACCCTGAACACCATACACCCTGATCCCTACACACACTGACTCCCCCATACACTGACTTCCCCCCCACACACCAACTTCCCCATACATACACCCTGACCCCCTATACACTGACTCCTTCATACACACACCCTGAACCCCATGTACACACCCTGACCACCCCACAACCCTGAACACCCCCCACACTGACCCCCCACACACACCCTGATCCCCCCCACACACACACTGAACCACACACCCTGATCCCTCACACTGACCCCACACACACACCCTGATTCCCCCACACACACTGAACCCCACACACCGACTCCTTCATATGCACACCCTGACCCCCCATACACTGACTCCTTCATACACACACACTGAACCCATATACACACACTGAACCCCACACACACACCCTGATCTCCCCCACACACACCCTGACCCACACACACCGACTTCCCCATGCACTGACTCCTCCATACACACTGAACCCCATATACACCATACACTGACCCACACACACACCTTGATCCCCCATACACACACACTGACCCTCACACACACCCTGATCCCCCCCCACACACACTGAACCCCATGCACCGACTCCTCCATACACACATCCTGACCCCACACACACACCCTGAACACCCCCACATTGACCCCCCCACACACACACCAACTTCCCCATGCACAGATGCCTCCATACACACACTGAACCCCATACACACCATACACTGACCCCCACACACACCGTCACCCCACACACCCTGACTCCCCCATATACACCGACTCCTCCATACACACACCCTCACCCCACACACACGACTCCTTCATATGCACACCCTGACCCCCCATACACTGACTCCTTCATACACACACACTGAACCCCATATACACACCCTGACCCCCCATATACACACTGAACCCCCCCCACACAACCTGATCCTCGCACACACACACTGAACCCCCCACACACCCTGACACACACACACACCGACTTCCCCATGCACACTGACTCCTCCATACACACTGAACCCCATATACACCATACACTGACCCACACACACACCCTGACCCCCCATACACACACCCTGACTCCCCCATACACACTGAACCCCCACACACACACTGAACCCCACACACCCTGACCCCCACACACATATCCTGACCCCCCATACACACATCGACTCCTTCATATGCACACCCTGACCCCCCATACACTGACTCCTTCATACACACACACTGAACCCCATATACACACCCTGACCCCCATACACATACACTGACCCTCACACACACCCTGACCCCCCCCCACACCGACTCCTCCATACACACACCCTGACCCCCCCACACACCGACTCCTCCATACACACATCCTGACCCCCCCACACACACCCTGACTCCCCCATATACACACCCTGAACACCCCCACACTGACCCCCACACACACACCCTGATTCCCCCCACACACACTGAACCCCCCCACACACACTGAACTCCCCCCACACCCTGACCCCTACACACATATCCTGACCCCCCATACGCACATCCTAACCCCCCATACACACACCTTGACCCCCCACACACACACCCTGACTCCCACACACACCGACTCCTTCATATGCACACCCTGACCCCCCATACACTGACTCCTTCATACACACACACTGAACCCCATACACACACCCTGATCCCCCATACACATACACTGACCCTCACACACACCCTGATCCCTCCCACACACTGAACCCCACACACACCCTGACCCACACACACACTGACTCCTCCATACACACATCCTGACCCCACACACAAACCCTGAACACCCCCACACTGACCCCCACACACACCCTGACCCCACACACCCTGACCCCCACACACACACTGAACCCACACACACCCTGACCCACACACACACCGACTTCCCCATGCACACTGACTCCTCCATACACACTGAACCCCATATACACCATACACTGACCCCCACACACACCCTGACCCCACACACCCTGATCCCCCATACACATACACTGACCCTCACACACACCCTGATCCCCCACACACACCGACTCCTCCATACACACATCCTGACCCCACACACAAACCCTGAACACCCCCTCACTCACCCTGACCCCACACACCCTGATTTCCCCCCACACACACTGAACCCACACACACACCATACACTGACCCACACACACACCCTGAACACCCACACACTGAACCCCACACACACCACCTGACCCCCCCACACACACTGAACCCCACACACACCGACTTCCCCATGCACAGATGCCTCCATACACACACTGAACCCCATACACAGACCCCCACACACCCTGATCCCCCATACACACACACCCTGACCCCACACACCAACTTCTCCGTACACACACCCTGACCCCCCCACACACCCTGACTCCCCCCCACACATCCTAACCCCCCCATACACATACCCTGACCCCCCACACACTGACTCCTTCATACACACACACTGAACCCCATATACACACCCTGACCCACACTGACCCTACACATACACCCTGATCCCCCACACACACTGAACCCCACATACACCCTGACCCCCCCACACACCGACTCCTCCATACACACATCCTGACCCCCCCACACTGAACCCCACACACACCGACTTCCCCATGCACAGACACCTCCATACACACACTGAACCCCATACACACCATACACTGACCCCCACACACACCCTCACCCCACACACCCTGATCCCTTATACACACACTGACCCACACACACACCCTGATCCCCCCCACACACCAATTTCTCCATACACACACCCTGACCCACACACACACCCTGACTCCTCCATACACACACCCTGACCCACACACACACTGACCCCTACACACCCTGAACACCCTCCCACACTGACCCCCCACACACACACCCTGACCCCACACACACCCTGACTCCCCCATACACACAGTGAACCCCACACACACACCCTGACCCTCCACACACACTGACCCCTACATACCCTGAACACCCCCCCACACTGACCCCACGCACACACCCTGAACACCCACACACACCCTGAGCCACCCACACACACTCTGACCTACCCCCGTCCCGGCTCTCCTGGGGTGCAGCCCTCCTTGGGCCCCGCGTCCTGCGCGTCCTTCTAGCCGCCGCCCGGCGTGGGGAAGGCTAGAGCAGGGGGGAAGGCGGCCGGGGGGGTCCCCGTGGGCTCAGGCCCGAGCCGCAGCCCCCGAGCCTGGGAACAGGGGCCGGGAGCCCCGGGCCTTAGGGGGACGCTGGCCTCTGCTCGGTCTCTTTACACTCCGCACCCACCCCGGGGATCACGGCCTCCCGCGGGCCGCAGCCCGGCAGGGCCCCCCCCCCCGCGCCGAGGCCCGTGGATCCGGTTTATCGCGCCGGGCACGCGTGATAAACCAGGCCGTGCCGCACGCCACCTGCTTGGATTAACAGTGTCCTGTTCTTCTCCTGTGTGTCGTGTGTCCTCCCCGGGGCCCTGGGGGTGCCCGCCCCCGCCCGCCCGCCCCCGCGCCGTGCCCCCTCCCCGCAGCGGCCGCATCCATTACACTGAGATGTACGAGATGCTGACCCTCATGTCGCCCCCGCTGGGCCTCGGCAAGCGCTGCCCCTCCAAGGTGGCCTACAAGGTAGACGCCCCCTCCGTCCCGGACCCCACACTCCAGCGCGCAGGGGGGCAGCTGGCGGGGGAGCCCTCCGGGCCGCGTCCACGGGGCTGCAGGGCCTGAGCGAGGGGTGCAGACCCCGGGGGAGCCGTGAGCCTGAGTCCCCCACTACTCCCAGGCCCCAGAGAGCATCTCTTTGGAACGACCCCGCTAACACGCCCCCAAGGGCCCCCTAAGAAGCTCCCAGGAGCGTGGCTGCCCATGGCCACCCCCCCCCCAGGGTCCCAGGGATCCGTGCAAGCACCGGGCTACTCTCTGCAAAGGATCTGGCCGTTTCCCCTGCACCGCCCCGGGCGGGGCTGCAGCCCACCCCCCCACCCCTTCCGCACCTGCTCCCCGGCACCGGCCCTGCCTGCACCCACGTCCCTGCAACCCCCCACCCCGTGGGCACGCTGGATGTGCATGTCCGCCCCGTGCCCGGCTCCGGCGGGGCGCCGAGCCCGGCCGAGGGTCCCGGGGCTGCAGGGGTCCCGGGCCGGCCGCCCGCGCGCTGACCGCCGTCTCCCCGGGGCCGTCTCCCGCTGCTGCTCTCGTGTCTCTCGTGCAGAGGCTGGTGCTCATGAACATGCCGGTGGCCGAGGACATGACGGTGCACTTCACGTCCACGCTCATGGCGCTCATCCGCACGGCGCTGGACATCAAGATCGCCAAAGGTGCGCGTGGGGACACGCGCGTGCCGCGCCCTGTCCGCCAGGGGCCTCGCGGGGCTCCCCGGGGCTGGGTCCCTGCACCCCTGTGGTCCCCTGAGCACCGTGGGTGCCCCCCCTGGACCCCGGCAAGGTCCTTCCTAGACCGGGTGGCTGCGGGGTGGCCGCTCAGGGCCCCTGTGGGCCGCGTCTCTGCAGGCGGCGCCGACCGGCAGCAGCTGGACTCGGAGCTTCAGAAGGAGACGCTGGCCATCTGGCCCAACCTGTCCCAGAAGATGCTGGATCTCCTGGTGCCCATGCCAAAAGGTGGGGGAGGAGGGCGCGCGCGCGGCGGGGTGCGGGCGGGGCCGGTGCCTGGGGGCCGTGCTGACGGTGGGCTCTATGTGTGTGTGTGTGTGTGTGTGTGTGCGTGCGCGGGGGGCAGCGTCCGACCTGACCGTGGGCAAGATCTACGCGGCCATGATGATCATGGACTACTACAAGCAGAGCAAGGTCAAGAAGCGGCAGCTGGAGCTGGAGGAGCAGGTGAGCGGAAGGCCGGGCTGGGGGCGTGGCTAGGGGCTGGGGCGTGGCCAGGGGCTGGGGGCGTGGCCAGGGACTGGAGCTGTGGACTGAGATGGGGCGTGGCCCTGGCTGGGTGTGTGGGGCCGGGAGGGGGCGTGGCCAGAGACTGGGGGCGGGGCCCTGGCTGGATGTGTGGGGATAGGATGGGGCGTGGCCAAAGACTGGGGGCGTGGCCGGAACTGGGCTTGGCCCTGGCGGAGTGGGCGTGGCCTGGGTGGGGGCGTGGCCCGGGGTTGTAGTAAATGACCCGGGCTAAGGAGCCTGGCCCTGGCCCGGGGACGTGGTGCCAGGTTGGGGGCGTGGCTCCGGGCTGGGGTAGTGGTCCCGGGTTAGGCGTGGCTCTGGGCTTGGGGTCGTGGCCTGGTTGGAGTTGTGGCCCAGTCTGGGGGTGTGGCCCGAGGGTGGGAGTGTGGCCCGTTGAGGCTGTGACTCAGGGCTGGGGGCATGGCCTGTTGGGGCTGTGACTCTGGGCTGGGGGCGTGGCCTATTGGGACTGTGACTCCGGGCTGGGGACGTGGCCGGGTCGGAGTTGTGGCCTATTGGGGCCGTGGCTCTGGGCTGGGGGCGTGGCCTGTTGTGTTGTGGCTCCGGGATGGGGGCGTGGCCCCGGGATGGGGGCGTGGCCCGGGCCACCCCATGGTGTACCACGGTGCAACTCCCGACTTCCTGTTCTCCCAGAAAAACGCGCCCATGTTCCAGCGCATGGAGCCATCGTCGCTGCCGCAGGACATCGTGGCCAACGCCCGCGCCCTCCCCTACCTGCAGCAGGACCCGGGGCCCGGCCTGTGAGTGCCAAGGGGGGCTGCGCCCCACCCCCACGACTGCCCGGCCCCGCCTGCACTGGTGCTTCCGGGGAGCACAGCATCGCCCCCAAAACTAAGGAGCAGTACGGGGGGTGGGGGGGCAAGACCTCTGAACCGTTTCATGTGGGGCCCTGGGGGAGGGGGGACCTCAAACGTCCGCGAGGGCCCGGGGAGCACTGTGGGAGGAGCCCGGCGAACCCCTGAGCGCGGCTCTGCCCCGCAGGAGCGGCTACGTGTCGGCAAGCCCCCTGTCGCCGCAGGAGCTGTTCCAGCTGGCCTGCATGGAGCCGGCCGACGACGGGCAGCTGCGGGAGGAGGACGCTCTGGTGAATGGCCGGGCCACTGCGCAGAGCCCCCCGCAGAGGGGCGCCCCCGCCCCCGCCCAGCCCCGCCGGACGCCTCCCCCCCGGGCCTCTGCTGCCGGCCCGCACCCCCCACGTCAGAGGCTGTGTCCGTGCCGTTGTCGGTGTCCGTGTGTCCACCCCGCGTGCCCCCCTCCCCGCCCCCTCCTGTGGAAGGAAGGAGCCGCCGAGCCGGGGCGCGCGGCCGAGCCCCCCAGCGTGGCTGTGTTTGCTTCCAGGAGCCCGCGGGTAGTGCATTAGGCAGCGGGCAGCCCTGTCCCCTCGGCCACCTCCCTGCGGACGCGCTGCAGCCGGCGGGATCCGGGAAGGCGTCCTCTATGCCACGCCTGACCGTGGGTCCCCAGGTAACGCGCGACTGCCACGCCGAGTGGCGCCCGGGCTGCAGCGAGCCAGCCGGGGGGCTAGGACCGGTGGGCTGGACCTGTGGGCAAGGACAGGTGGGTTAGGGCAGGTCGGAGCCAGCGAGCCAGGGGGGCTGGAGCTGGAGGAGCAAGTAAGGGGGAACCTGGGCTGAGGGCGTGGCTAGAGACTGAGGGCGTGTCCCAGGCTGGGGGCGTGGCTGGGGCTGGGTGGGCGGGGACAGGTGGGTTAGGACAGGTAGGCGAGGACAGGTCAGAGTCAGCGAGCCAGGGGGTCTGGAGCTGGAGGAGCAAGTAAGGGGGAAGCTGGGCTGAGGGCGTGGCTAGAGACTTGGGGCGTGGCCAGGGGCTGGGGGTGTGTCCCAGGCTGGGGGCGTGGCTGGGGCTGGGTGCAGTGTGTGGGGCAAGGGACAGGTGGGCAAGGACAGGTGGGTTAGGACAGGTTGGAGTGAGGGAGCCAGGGGCCTGGGGCCGAGGACAGGGGGGCTGGAGCTGGAGGAGCAAGTAAGGGGGAACCTGGGCTGAGGGCGTGGCTAGAGACTGGGGGCGTGGCCCAGGCTGGGGGCGTGGCTGGGGCTGGGTGGGCGGGGCCCGGGCTTAGGACAGGTCAGAGTGAGCGAGTCAGGGGGTCTAGGACAGGTGGGCAGGGACAGGGGGCCGGGGACAGGTCAGAGTGAGGCGGGGGCTAGGACAGGCCAGCCGCCAGCTCCGAGGGGCCAGGCGGGCGTGCGCCCTCCCTGTGTGTGTCCCGCCCCCTCTCCTCGTCTGTCTGTGTCGCGTCACGTCCAGACAGACACGAGTCCTGTGGGTCTGCGTCAGCCTCTGACGGATGCGGGGGGCGAGACGGGCCTGGGGAGGGGGGTGTGTGTGGGTGTGGTACCACCGCCGCCGCCGCCAGGCGTCCCCGCGTGGCCAGCCCGGGGCCGCCGCGCACGCTGACCGCCGCGCCCGCCGCGCGCCTGTGCCCGCAGGTGCTGGACTCCAGCCCCATGCGCCGCTCCTTCTCCACCATCCGCGACAAGCGCTCGGGCGCGTCCTGGCTGGAGGAGTTCTCCATGGAGCGCAGCAGCGAGAACACCTACAAGTCCCGGCGCCGCAGCTACCACGCGTCCCTGCGGCTCTCGGCGCAGCGACTGCACGCCGACACGGGTGAGCCGCGCCCCCAGCGCCGCCCCCCCGCGCTGGGCACCCCAGGCGTGCCCCCAGCTGACGGCCCCCCGGGCGCGCCCCCAGCCAATGCGCCCCAGTTAACCAACCCCATGTTGGGCACCCCAGGCGCAACCCCAGCCAACATCCCCCGCGCTGGGCATACCGGGCGCGCCCCCAGCCAACGCCCCCCAGTCGCCAACCCCGCTCTGGGCACCCCGGGCGCGCCCCCAGCTGACGGCCCCCCGCGCTGGGTACCCCGGGCGCACCCCCAGCCAATGCGCCCCAGTTAACCAACCCCACGCTGGGCACCCTGGGCGCAACCCCAGCCAACATCCCCCACGCTGGGCACACCGGGCGTGCCCCCAGCCAACGCCCCCCAGTCGCCAACCCCGCGCTGGGCACCCCAGGCACGCCCCCAGCCAATGCGCCCCAGTTAACTAACCCCACGCTGGGCACCTCAGGCGTGCCCCCAGTCAACGTCCCCCGCGCTGGGCACACCGGGCGCGCCCCCAGCCAACGCCCCCGAGTCACCGCCTCCGCCGGGCACCCTGGGCGCACCCCCAGCCAACGCCCCCCAGTCGCCAACCCTGCTCTGGGCACCCCGGATGTGCCCCCAGCCAACACCCCCAGCCAACGCCCCCCGCGCTGGGCACCCAGGGCGCGCACCCCGGGCGCTAGCCCCTACGCTGATCACCCCAAGTGCTTCCCCAGCTGCCGCCCCCGCGCCAGGCACCCGTGCGCACTCCCAGCTGCCGCCAACGCAGGCGCCGGTGACCCCGGGCGCCCCGCTGGTCATGCCGGGCCACACCCCGGGCGCGCCCCCCAGCCGCTGGGCACTCCAGCCGCGCCGCTGACCAGAGCCCACCTCTGCCGCCCGCAGGACACAAGTCCGAGAGCCACCGCGCGGGCCGGGAGCGGGGCCGCTCCAAGGAGCGCCGGCACCTGCTGTCCCCCGACGTGTCCCGCTGTAACTCAGAGGAGCGCACCCAGGCCGACGACGACAACGGGGACTCGCCCGAGCACCGGCCGTCCCGCTCGCCCAGCGAGGGCCGAGAGGCCACCCCCAGCAGACAGGTGCGCGCGCACCCCACCCCGCACCCCTGTGCGCATCAGGGACCCCAGGGACGTCCCCCGGGGTCCCCACTGCGGGGCACGGGACACAGCCTGCAGCCTCCCAGTGCTGGAAGCCCGGGAGGGTCGGGGGAGGCCTGTCCCCCCCCCGGAGAGGGTCAGGGGCACCCACACCCCCTTCTAACGTGCCTGCCCCCCGCCCCGCGCAGGGCACCGGCTCGCTCAGCGAAAGCTCCATCCCCTCCGTGTCGGACAACAGCACCCCGAGACGCAGCCGGCGGCAGCTGCCCCCGGTGCCCCCGAAGCCGCGGCCGCTCCTGTCCTACAGCTCGGCCCAGGGCAGCCGGGAGGGCTCCCCGCAGGCGGCGGCGGTGGCCGGCGCGCCCGCCTCGCCGCAGCGCTACATCTCGGAGCCGTACCTAGCGGGCCAGGAGGACACGCAGGCCTCGGATTGCGGCGAGGAGGAGACGCTGACCTTCGAGGCGGCCGTGGCCACCAGCCTGGGCCGTGCCAACACCATCGGCTCGGCGCCGCCGCTACGGCACGGCTGGCAGATGCCCAACGGCCACTACCGGCGGCGGCGGCGCGGGGCCCCGGGGCCGGCCGGGGACGTGCTGAGCGACACAGAGGAGGACGACCGATGCTAGAGCCGAGCGCTGTGCCCCCTGCATGCTCGAGACCACGACGCCGCGCCCTCCCGGGGGCCGCACCCCCCTCTTGCTCCATTGCGCGCACGCACGCACACAGCGGGCAGCGGGGACCCCCGCGGGGACACGCCCCCCGCCCCCTCCCGGGCCCCACGCGGCCGCAGCAGGACGGATGGAGCCGGCCAAGCCATCCATCGCCCTGCGCTGTGGACACCGCGGCGGGGCCTGCTGTGGGCGCTGTCGCCGCCGGGGCTCAGCCCGCGTCGGGGTCACTCGCAAATATACCTCAGCTTCGACCGGCTGCCCCGGGGCCCTCCCCGGCCGTCCCGGCGCGGGCAGTGCAGGCTCTGGGTTCTAGATTGTTCTCTGGGTGCCCCCTCCTCCCCCGGCCCCGGCTGGCAGGTGCTGGGCCTGGAACAGTGGAACAGGTCCGTCTGCTTTGCCGGGACCCCGCCGGGTAGACGCCCACCTCTGCCCAGCGAGAGTACCGCCCCGGGCCCCCTGGCGGACAGGGCTGTGCTGTGGCCGTGTGGCCCCCCGCCCCGTTCCCAAGGCGCCTGGCTCTCGAGGGCAGGGCTGGGACCCGCCCAGCGTCCCCACCCCGGCGAGCAAGCTCCTTGGAGAAGTGCCCCGCCCCTGCACTGACCATAAAGGCCACTCTGCTCTCCGCCGCTGGCCCCCGAGTGTTTCTTGAGGGGCCTGGCCTGCCGCCCGCCTCGGGTCTCCCTCCTCGCCTGGGAGCACTGTCCGGCGAGTCCCGGTTGGACCTGAGTGAGACAGAGGTCACTCGGGGGAGAGCCCACGCCAAAGACACCAGGCCTGGGGGCCGCCCGGTGGGCGGGGCACACCCCAGACTGCTCCCCGCTTCCTCCTGCTCCCCGCCAAGTGCTATTTGGGCGCCGGCCAGCATGCCCGCCCCCCCACCCCACCCAACAAGCCATGGACTGGACATGCGTTCTCAAAGCTCGAACCCGCTCCCAGGAGATGGATGACCCAAGCGAGCTGGATTGCAGGGGCAAGGGAGGGAGGGAGGGAGGGGTCTAGCTTTGGGGGTGGTCTCGCAGGCGACACACCTGCTCTGGCCCCGCGGTGGCCCGAGGGTCCGTCTAGGCTGACCCCCCCCTCGCAGCGACGCTGGGACCCGGAGCCGCGGACTCGCACTCGGAGGAGAGAAACGGTGACGGAGTTTGCGTCGCATCTGGGACGTGGGAAGCGCCGGCTCACTCCCGCCTCCCGCGTTACTTGTGCCTTCAGCCTGAGTGGTCAGCGGCTGCCTGCGGCCGCCGGGGTCTTGGCTCCGCCCCTGCCTAATGCCCCGGTTCCCCTCGCAGCGCCCTGATGCAGGGGTCACTTCCGGCGGGGCCCCGTCCCGTCCACTGCAGCCTCCTATCCCCGCCGGGCACTTGCGAGTCCTCCCTGAACAGTGCTCGGCAACTTGCTCCGGGCCCCAGTGCTCCGTGAGAGAGGGCCGGGCAGATGCACGGCCACGTCCAGCCGGCGCCGTTTCCGTTTCCTCCGTGGGAGACACCACGGGCGCGTGTCCAAGTGAAGGGGATGCCAGAAGGGCGTGACCAGGAAGCAGGAGCCCCCCCGGGGCCCCAGGGCCGCTGGCCGGTGGCATCGGGGAGGCGCCCTGCAGAGCGGAGCCCCCCCGAGCATCTGAACTGCGTCAGGAATCATGGCATGACCCACGGGAGAGGGTCCCGGGCACCAGGGAGGACGCCCAAAGGGGGGGGCGTGAAGTGGCCAAAATTACCCCCAGCCCAGGGGGGCGCCGCTCGGGTCCCTTCTGCTCGGGTGCAAAGCCAGGCCGGGAGGGAGGAGAAGGGGACAGAGGTGGAGACGCCCCAGCACGTGGCCGTGATCCACCTTCACGGGGGTGGGGGAGGGGATGCAGTTGCCCGAAGCTGGACTCACCCCACAGTGCTCTCCTACCCGGGCAGGGCGGTTGAAGGTGGCAGATGGACAGACGGAGGCTGGACTTTGCAGGAGCCCCGGGGCGGGGAGAGGAGGGGGCTTGGCTGGGAGTCAGCGGCGCGGGGGGGCTGTCCCTGGGACGGGGGGGCTCAAAAGAAAAGACCACCAGGAAGAAGAGGCTGTGCCTGGCCACCAGCTGCCCCCCACCCCCGCCATCCGCCCCCCCCCCAGGCTGCCCGTGTCCGCCGCCCTGTAATATAAGTGCTCGTTTGGGTCCAGGGGACGCCGACCAATCCGGACAGAGGAACCGACGCTCGGGGGGGCCTCGGGGGTGGGGTGGGGGGCTTGGAGCGAAGAATTAAAACAAAAAACAAAGCCAACTGCCTCGTGGCGACCGGCCAGCCCGACTCTCTCTGTGCTTCTTCGCTCGCGCACGGGTTTGGGGCTTTTGGGGAGGGGGTGTGGTTGCCTGAAGCTGGACTCACCCCACAGTGCTCTCCTACCTGGGCAGGGGGGCCTTTACACCGTCCTGGGCCGGGGGGGTCTCTGGTGCTGAGGCTGAGCCCTGGGACCCCTCTCAGCACAGGGGAGACGGTCCTAGCCAGCCCAGAGTGCAGGTGGCCGGGATTTGGGGCTCCCGCGGACACCTCAGGTAGGGGTGTGGCTCACGCTCCCCGCCCCGCCCAGCTCAGGGAAACGCGCCTTAGCGGGGACAGTGGCTCCGGGTGGGACCAGCGTTCTTGAGGAGAAAAAGGGATGGGGGCCCCGGGGCTGCCTCGGGGGTCATTACTGCAAACCAGCCCTTCCCGGCCACAGTGCCTTTGCTCGGAGCTTGGGGGGTCACTGAAACCCAAGCGGCCATAAAGGGCTGGCCAGGGGCTGGAGCAACAGCACAGCAGGGAGGGTCCCCGGGGCCCGCCAGGAGGCCACCCAAAAGCTAAGAGAGGAGAGAGTCGGGGGCCAGGCGGTGAGCAAGAGGGCGAGACCCCGATGCAAAGAGGTACCCGCCAAGGCAGCAGCGTCAGGGGAGCAGGGGGAGGCCGGGCCCCGTCTCCCCGAAACAATTTGCCAAGGACGGCCCTGAGAAAGCCCCCCGGGAGCCCCAGATACCCAAGGCCCAGCAAGCACTATTAGGGAGTCTTCCTTGGAGCCAGGCTCCAGGATCTGGTGGATTAGGATGAGTCTAGTTTTGTTTATTATTTATTTTGGCTTTTAGGGTCCCACCTGGTGATGCTCAGGGCTGACATCCAGGCTCTGCACTCAGGAATCACTCCTGGTGGTGCTCGGGGGGGACCCTATGGGATTCTGGGACTCGAACCCGGGTCAGCCATGTGCCAGGCCAGCGCCCTCCCCACTGTGCTGTCGCTTGGCCCCCACCAGATGCGTCTATTTTTAAAGGCGGCCTCTGCTCCTGTCTCTCGGAAACAGGCCTAATTTGCTTATCTCCGGGCTCATTTCCATACGCATTTCATAACAGAACAGGAGCAACATCCGTGGGAGGGAGTCATTGTCCCATTATGGCAACAACATTAGTGACAACAGTTAACAATCCCCCCACAGCCACCAGCAGGCCCAGCGGCTGGCTCACCTGGGGGAAGGGAGGGAGGGAGAGAGAGAGAGAGAGAGAGAGAGAGAGAGAGAGAGAGAGAGAGAGAGAGAGAGAGAGGGAGGGAGGGAGAGGGGAGGAGAGAGGGAGAAGGAGGGAGAGGGAGGGAGAGAGGGAGAAGAGGGAGAGGGAGAGAGAAGTAGGAGGGAGGTGAGGGAGGGAGGGGAGGGAGGGAGGAGAGAGGAGAGACAGAGAGAGAGGGAGGGAGAGAGGGAGAAAGAGGGAGGGAGAGAGGGAAAGAGAAAGGAAGGGAGAGGGAGAGAGAAGTAGGGAGAGAGAGAGAGGAAGGGAGAGAGGGAGAAAGGGAGGGAGAGAGAGAAGGAGGGGAGGGAGGGAGACAGAGGGAGAGAGGGAAGGAGGGAGAGAGAGGGCGAGAGAGGGGAAAGAGGGAGAGAGAGGGAGGGAGAGAGAGGGAGGGAGGGAGAGAGGGAAAGAGAGAGGGAGGAAAAGGGAAGGAGAGAGGGAAAGAGAGGGAGGGAGACGAAGGGAGAAGGAGAAAGGAGGAGGGAGGGAGGGAGGGAGAGAGGAGGTGAGAGAGGGAGAGGAGAGATGGAGGGAGGGAGAGAG